>NC_058087.1:101202065-101352065 GCF_014858855.1 Bufo gargarizans
CCCCATAAAGTGTAATAATGAATGATCAAAAAATCCTATGTACCCAAAAATGGTACCAATAAAAACCTCAACACTTTCTGCAAAAAACGAGCCCCTGCACAAGACGATCGTCAGAAAAATAATAAACCAATCGAGCACAATCTGCCTTCCAAAAACCGTATGGCATTCCTTTCCTTCTGCGCCCTGCCGTGTGCCCGTACAACAGTTTACTACCACATGTGGGGTGTTTCTGTAAACCGCGGAATCAGGGTAATAAATATTGAGTTTTCTTTGGCTGTTAACTATCAATGTGTTAAAGAAAAATATATATAAAATGGAAAATCTGCCAAAAAAGTGAAATTTTTAAATTTAATCTCCATTTCCCTTTAATTCTCGTGGAACGCCTAAAGGGTTAGCAAAGTTTGTAAAATCAGTTTTGAGTAACTTGAAGGGTGTAGTTTCTATAATGGGGTCATTTATGGGGGTTTCCACTATTTAAGCCCCACAAAGGGACTTCAGACCTGAACTGGTCCTTAAAAAGTGGATTTTGGAAATTTTCTTAAAAATTGTAAGAATTGCTTCTAAACTTCTAAGCCTTCTAACGTCCTAAAAAAATAAAATGACATTTCCAAAATGATGCCAACATAAAGTAGACATATGGGGAATGTTAAGTAATAAATATTTTATTAGGTATCACTTTCTGTTTTAGAAGCAGAGAAATAGAAATTTGGAAAATTGTGAATTTTTCAAAATTTTGGGTAAATTTGGGATTTTTTCATAAATAAAGGTGAAATATATTGACTCAAATATATGACTATCATGAAGTACAATGTGTCACGAGAAAACAATCTCAGAATGGCGTGGATAAGTAAAAGTGTTCCAAAGCTATTACCACATAAAGTGACACATGTCAGATTTGTTAATTTTGACCTGGACACTGGGGCATCAATGACCCTTGGTCATGAAAGGGTTAAACATGTGATGGGAACTAAAAATTTCAGAAAAGTGTCATAGAAATGAACTCTCATGCTCCAGAATATCTTATGCCATTGAGAGCAGTATGATGTTCTTGGATGGTGCAGTGTTCGCAGCATGGCCATCAGTCCAAATATTAAGTTGTCAGTTACTTTACTGACTTTGTTTACACCTTTGTTCTACTGTGGGAGTGGATCACCAGGAGTTAACACTAATTCAGCGACCTGAGATTTTTGGTTCACTTGTGTTAACCCTTAGTGCACAATATAGGATGGGGCTAAGGAAACTGTTATAGTGGTAGCACATGGGCACCACTGCTCTGCTCACCTGCTCTGGCATTCCAAGAGTCTGGTAGTTTAGACCCACTGGCATCTCTCTCCTCCTTCCCAGCAGACCCGGCCACTGGAGTAGCTCTGTCCCTCCATATTGGCCATGGCCTGCTTCTTGCTTAAGCATAAGAGCTGGAACAAAAAAATGTTTTTCACCCCTTTACACGGCGCCACCATCCCTTAGATGAGAAATATATAATAACATTTTTGCTTTTTGGTAAGTTATTAAAATTCAAGTTTAGTGTGTTATTATAATTCCTAGTACATATATTCACAGGCTCAAATGGTGGCTATGATGTCATATTATAAATAAATAAATGAATGAAAATAAAAACAATTTTAACTCACTTCACCCAGGAGGTACCGTATGGGATAAACTCAAAACACCCACCAGATCACCTCCTGCGCCTGGGTCGCCTGTAAGATCTCACGGAATGACAGAAGTCCAGTCGAGCCTCTTGTCAATCGTCTTTATTTAAACCACAGGGTGGGGTGAAGGTATCTTGCTCTACGTGTTTCTGGGTATAAGAGACCCCTGCTTCTTGCTTGCCAGGCCTCTTTCTGCCCATATTATTGCAATCAAGGGGGTTAAATATTGAGTTTAATGTAAATCGTCTGTAGTAAGCTCAAGGCCTCCCTATTCCTCAGATATATGTTTTTTGGTGGGCTTTGATTATTGTTAAATATAGAAAGTATATATAATTGCTATGGTGGAAAATGAACACAATAGATATAAATGATTAACACATTTTATATTGGTTTGTTTTTATTTGGAAAAGATGGGCTGCAAATTGGCCAACATAAATATGTATCCAGCATGGTTGGAAGAGCATGTTGATATTTTAAAGTAATGTCTATAGTTTATTAGATATGTACTATAAGTGGCTAACTATATAATTAAAAAATGAAACTAGATCTCTGAAATGTGAGAGCGGGATGCTGGTCTTGAGCAGGGGACTGCCATGGGGAATGACGCTTGATGTTCATTGGCCAATAGCTGGCATATACGCACACAGGGACGTAGTGTGATGACTGATCTATAAAGCCAGATACTTGTTTTGTCCTTTTGAATAAAGCTTTGTGAAAATGCGTTGCGTGACATGCACAGTTCACTCTGGAAGTTTGAGCGGATATAATGTAATGACATGCAGTTAAACAGTTGAGATGCCGCAGAAACACTGAAGCGGCCATCTTGCAGCCCACTAGTCCAGGAACACAATATAGCACGTCATATAAGAAGTTCTTATAAAAGTGGAGGAGATTTTAATCTACACTATGGATCTGTTTGTAATTGGTACTGAAATAGAGACACATGTATATGCACACTGTTGATTGGTGGAGGATTGGTCACATCCTTTTCTATGTATGTATTTAAACTAGAGATTTTGCTAGTACATTGTACATGGCTTTAGAAAGGCTTTGAATAAGCTGAAACATTGCTGTTTCTTGGCATCTGATAGGTCTGCTAAATTTGAGCTTGCACCTGTTTTCTGCAGTCTTACTCCACAGATGGAACCTGATTCCCTAGCAGCCAAGTCCAACTGGCCTAAGTGCAGGCTCTGGTGAACACCTAGAGGTTGAGATAGGTTACAGATTTATAGTTTGCGACATTGTTCCTGGACAATGATCCTGTATTCTTCCTCACCTCTGTTTCATTACAGACTGATACTTAAAATGTAAAAGAATAGCTACAGCTTGGCTAAGTTCAAAACTATCTTTTAATGTGATCCAGGCAGTTCAGTGAATCATGTAGGATTTATCAATGCATATCATAGCTACTATGCTATGATATCAATCCATATCTCATGGTTACACTCTGTGTGGAGGAAATCTTTTCTCAGTTCACTGATTAATCTCATACCAAGCTGTTCTCAAATTAATAGGCTTAGGAAGGGGGCTCTCAACTGAATGACTTATTAATTAGTTCACATGGAGTACACATTTCTTTTTAGACAAATGTGCTTTTATAGGTCAGTCATTAGCTGACTTGTCTAAAAGTATTAAAGTATCACAGAATAATTCACTTTTAGGGTACAAGCACATGTGGTGTAGAGACTGGGTTTTTAACTAGAATTGTGTTCAGAAACTATCCAGAATTTTATAGTAGCAGCAAAGTGCACGAGATTTAAACAAATCTTACCCACATGCTTCGTAAGAATGTGATGTAGATTTGTAAATCTGCAACATGTGGTAAAAGCTGCAGTAAATCCACCATACAATTTGTGATCAGTGCATTTCTGATGTAGAATCACTGCAAAATCCACTGTGTAAATAACTGTTGCTGAAAATCTGTCTCATGTGGTTGTATCCTTAGCGACAACATAGTAGCTATTTTATCCTTAGTGACAACATAGTAACTATTTCAATTGTAGCCTCTTTTGCACCTTATTCAAATTTTAGGTTGGTTTCCATAGAGTATGTTCACTTGTGGAATATTAGCAGTGGATTTTCTGTTGTGGATTTGCTCTCAGGAAATCAGCAGCATTTTATAGTACCAGCAAAAAGAGATTTTACTAATTCTCATCCCACACTGCAGAGCAATTCCGCAATGGAATCCATGCATTCTGTAACTTGACCTATGGAGCAAGTTTTAATTCTGTAGCATGTCAATTTATGCTTTATATACCTTTATCTTGATATATTTTCTTCCTTTTATTTAAAAATAATATTTCCATACTCCCCATTTCCCTTCCGAACTCCCACCCCTTTGCGATGCGTCTCCCCCCTCCCCCCCATCAAAAAAGGACAGAACGGGAAGGGAGGAGATTGAGGCAGTAAAAATTAAAAATTCCAATATCCCCATACCTTAAACCATTTATCCTCAGAGTTACTTTGTTTATATAAAATATTTTCATATCTTCTAATCTTGCTAACGAGATTTAACCATGTATTTATACTTGAAGAATTGGATGATAACCAAGTCCGTGCAACCAAGAGCCTCCCAAAATACATTATTTTAACCAAAAGAATCCTGTCATATTTATGGCACCCAACCTTGGAAAGGTCACTCAAAATCCAAGACTCTACCGTAAATGGAATCGCCACTTTCAGTTTTTGGCTAATATAATTGTGAATTTCCTCACAATATTCTTTTAGTTCTATATAAGTCCAAAACATATGTACCGTATTTTTCGCCCTATAAGACGCACCTGCCCATAAGACGCACCTGGTTTTAGAGGGTGTAAATAGGAAGAAAAAAAAAAATTGACAAAAGGTGTGTCAAAACTTTTAATAAAATAACAGACCAATATTTGAACAATGTAAACATTAACAGTAGTAACCAGCAGCATTAATAACCATCATTATTGACTTAAATGTCCAAGTACAGTACTCCTCTATTCATCAGGGAACCCCAAAAACTCCTCATCACTACTGTCCAGGTTAATCGCACTCTGTGGCTCAGTATCACTAGTATCGCTGCCTTCAGATTCGTCGTACAGCATATTGTCCTCAGTGCCATCCAAGGCATTGCTAATGCCACACTTTTTAAAGGATCTGACGACGATTTCCTCGTTAACTGCCTGCCATGATGTTTTCACCCACTCACAGACTTGGGTGATGGTGGGCTTCTTCATCCGTCCAGTGGGAGTCAGGTCATGGTTCCCGGCTGCCATCCACTTGTTCCATTCCTCCCTCATGAAAACTTTAAATGGCTTATTAATGGAAACGTCCAGAGGTTGTAGCTGGCTGGTAAGCCCCCCAGGAATTACCGCCAGATGGGTGTTCACTTTCTTAAATCTTGTTTTTGTGGATTCGGTGATATGTGCCCTAAACTGGTCAAGCACTAGTAGGGCAGGTTTCTTCAGAAGTCCTCCAGTGCGTTTGGAGCACACCTTTTCGATCCATACTTTCATGCCATTTTCATCCATCCACCCTTTGTCATGAACATGGACAATCACTTCTTGTGGGATCACCTCTTTTGGCATGGTCTTCCTTTTAAAAATCAGCATTGGTGGCAGTTTGGTGCCATCTGCGCAGCAGGACAAGACAACCGTGTAATGCGTTTTCTCGTGTCCAGAGGTCTTCACATTTACAGTTTTTGCGCCTCTCACATCGACGGTCCTATTCGATGGAACATCGAAGGTTAACGGAACTTCATCCATGTTCCCAATCTGGCCCTATTTCATAGCCATGTTTCTTTCTTGAGTCCAGCACAAATTTATGAAAAGAAAGAATCTTGGACTCATATTCTTTGGGCATTTTTTGGGCAATTCTTGTTTTGGTGCGCATAGCAAGGCCACATCTCCTCATGAATCTGTAGCACCATGATGCCGATCCAGTGAGATCGTCAATGCCTTTCTCTGCAGCAAGACGTTTGGCTTCATAGATGATCATTTTTGTGGATACTGAGAAGCCGTTGTTCCTGTGACATGTGATCCACTCTTTTATGTCCACGTCTAGCTGTGGCCACTTTGCAGCACATCCACGAAGAGTGCATTTACTTTTCTCCGCTTTCTCCAACCGATCCTCTTGTTTCCTCCATGCACGAATCATCTTTTCAGTTGGAGGCGGCCCAAAATGTCTCTCTGCTGCCCTGTTTCCATGCTCTTTGGCGTACTTTATCACCTCTAGTTTAAAAGGAATTTTATAAGAAAGCCTTTTCTGCTTTGACATCGCTCAGAAATGTACATTATGCAGCAGGAGACTACCGTAATTTTCTGCAATAGAATACAGTAATGGAAGAACTGTTAGCACTACAATTATGAGGGTACTGTAGCTAAGAACATCAGTGGATGACAATGTTATGGGGGGGATCTGCCACTAACACAATGTTATGGGGGAGATATGCTGCTGACATACGGTACCGTACTTATTGGGAAAGGGGGGGATCCAATGACACTTTAAGGCGTCATGCAGACATCCATGGAGCATGGTCCGTGAAATCCCGTCCTGCTGAGTGCACGAAGGGCAGGGCGTCATAGAAACCAATGACGCCATGCGCTTCGTGCACTCAGCAGGACGGCAGGCTGGGATATCATGGACAGTGCTCCACGGATGTATGCATGATGCCTTAATAAGGGGGTCACTTTATTAGGAGTGAGCTCACTTTATTAGGAGTGAGCTCACTTTATTAGGAGGGGGGCACTTTATTAGGAGGGGGGGCACTTTATTAGGAGGGGGGCTGTCAAGTTTGGTGTTATGCACATTTCCTTCCCCCCACTTCACATTTAAAATGCTGAAAGACATCCCTAAGGAATCCCAGTGTTAATAAAGTGCCACCCATAATAATAAAGTGGTGTGCCCTGCCAGAAAGACATCCCTAAGGACCCCACTGTTAATAAAGTGCCCATTTTATTAGGAGGTGGGCACTTTATTAACAGTGGGGTCCTTAGGGATGTCTTTCTGGCAGGGCACACCACTTTATTATTATGGGTGGCACTTTATTAACTCTGTGATTCCTTAGGGATGTCTTTCAGCATTTAAATGTAAAGTGGGGGGAAGGAAGTTGGCAAAACACTGCCTGCATTAACAATTCATACCGATCCTCCAGCGAATCCAGCGATCCTCTGACGACTGAGTGCAGTGACGACTGAGACGAGGGGCGGAGCAGACTTCCCTGTCACACATGCCAGCTCCGCCCCTTGTCTTCCTGCTCCTGCTGCGCTCCATTTCCTCCTCCATACCAAGCGCTTCGGCCGGCCGGTCCCTACAACCCAGCACTTACTGAGGCCGGCTGGCCGGCCCATACCAGACCCTCCATACCACCATCTGCTGCGGATCGCAGCTTCGGACTCCCGCACCGCCGCCCGCCACTCACCGCTCGCCGCCCGCTGCCCGCCGCCCGCCGAACATGTGAGCGCTGCCAGGGCTGCAAGCGCTACAGGTACAGTCGGCGCAGTCAAATATAAGCGCCGGATATGTTTTTTTTACCCCAGGTTTCACCTATATTCACCCCATAAGACGCACTAACTTTTTCCCCCCATTTTGGGGGGGGGGGGGAAAGTGCGTCTTATAGGGCGAAAAATACGGTAAATTATCAGATGAATCACACCGTGGACAGTTAGAAGTGCTTCTCAAACCCCATTTGTTAAGCCATTAAGGTGTAATATAGATTGTGTAAAATATTAAATTCAACCAATATGTAATTAAAATTATGAGAAGCTAATCCCACATTCACCAGTATATTATCCCAATCATCCAATGGAATAATTGGGCAATCCCTTCTCCAGGCCTTTTGCCCAGGGGAGTGTATACAGGGTGGGCCATTTATATAGATACACCGTAATAAAATGGGAATGGTTGGTGATATTAGCTTCCTGTTTGTAGCACATTAGTATATGTGAGGGGGGAAACTTTTCAAGATGGGTGGTGACCATGGCTGCCATTTTGAAGTCGGACATTTTGAATCCAACTTTTGTTTTTTCAATAGGAAGAGGGTCATGTGACACATCAAACTTATTGGGAATTTCACAAGAAAAACAATGGTGTGCTTGGTTTTAACGTAAATTTATTCTTTCATGAGTTATTTACAAGTTTCTGACCACTTATAAAATGTGTTCAATGTGCTGCCCATTGTGTTGGATTGTCAATGGAACCCTCTTCTCCCACTCTTCACACACTGATAGCAACACCGCAGGAGAAATGCTAGCACATATGCTGTGAAGATACGAGATGTGCAGCACCTGAAACTACGGATACTGGAAGCCTGTGCTAGCATTTCTCCTGCGGTCCTGTGGTGCGGTGTTGCTATAAGTGTGTGAAGAATGGGAGAAGAGGGTTGCATTGACAATCCAACACAATGGGCAGCATATTGAACATTGATTTTCTCGTGAAACATTGTTCTTCATGGTAGTCATAAACTTGAGTCAGTATATTTCACCTTTATTTGTGAAAAAAATCCCAAATTTACCAAATATTTTGAAAAATTCCCAAATTTTTCAATTTCAATTTCTCTACTTTTATAATAGATAGTGATACCTCATATAATAGTTATTACTTTATATTTCCCATATGTCTACTTCATGTTTGCATCATTTTGAAAATTATATTTTATTTATTTTTTGGGGACGTTAGAAGGCTTAGAAGTTTGGAAGCAAACCTTGACATTTTTAAGGACCAGTTCAGGTCTGAAGTCACTTTGTGAGGCTTACATAATAGAAGCCACCCAAAAATTACCCCATTTTAGAAACTACACCCCTCAAGGTATACAAAACTGATTTTACTAACTTTGTTAACCCTTTAAGTGTTCCACAAGAATTAATGGAAAATGGAGATGGAATTTCAGAATTTCACTTTTTGGGCAGATTTTACATTTTAATCAATTTTTTCCAGTATAGCATTTTTTAAACAGAAATAATGATATTTTAGTGTATCCATAGTCTGAGAGCCATAGCTTTTTTATTTTTTGACCAATAGTCTTAGGTAAGGACTCATTTTTTGCGGGAGGAGGTGACGGTTTGATTGGTACTATTTTGGGGGGTATATGCCTAATTTTTGTGATGTAAGGTGACAAAAATTGCTTTTTTTGTTACAGTTTTTTTTTTTTTTTTTTTTTTTTTTTTTTTACGGTGTTCACCTGAGGGGTTAGGTCATTTTTATAGAGGAGGTTGTTAGGGACGTAGTGATATCTAATATTTTTTTTTAATGTATTTAACTTTAGCACAATAATAGTAGTTTTGAAACAAAAAAATTATGTTTTAGTGTCTCCATGTTCTGAGAGCTATAGTTTTTGAATTTTTTGGGCGATTATCTTAAGGTAGGGCACATTTTTGGCGGGATGAGGTGATGGTTTTATTGATGCGATTTTGTGGGAGATGCGCCTTTTTGATCGCTTGGTGTGATGGAAGGTGACAAAAAACATTTTTATATATTTTTTTAATGGTGTTTATAGGACAGGGTAGATCATGTGATATTTTTATAGAGCCGGTCATTAAGGACGCGGCGATACCTAATATGTGTGTGTTTTCTTTATGTTTTTTATTATAAAATAAGGGGAAAGGAATGTTTTTTTTAATTTTTTTTTTTACTTTATTCATTTTATTACTTTTGGGGGTCTGATCCCCTCTGCAATGCATTGCCTCTTAGTATATGACACTGAGTCATACACTAACAGGCTGCCTAGGAGACCCAGCCTGAGGCTGGATATCCTCGGCACCCGTAGAAGGCAGGTCCTGATGGCGTGCAAGGAATTGGGCAGCCTCTGCACGGCATCGGGCTGCCTTCTCACTCATCGGGTCCCCGCCACAGTAGCACGGGGACTCGATGCGTTCACTCACCCGACACAAACCCTTCTATGTCGGCTTTTACAGCAATGCTTGCAGATACAGCAGGGGCCCGACTACCAAGGATTGCCGGGCACCTGCAGTGATCGCACGCGCACCGCTCCACTGCCCGCACAATCACCATGACGTACTATTACGACAAATTGCGGGAACACAGTGGTTCCCATGACGTAGTAGTACGTCATGGATCGGGAAGGGGTTAAGTAGATATTTATAACATTGAGAAATCTTAACCCTCTGTGCTGGGCTTACTATCAAATCATGCAAAAAAAGTGAGTCTATATAAAAAAGCAATCTTTCTTTTATACAAGAAAGGGACAAATTTAACTGAAAATACCTAAAAACGGGCTTACAATTACAATGGCAATGCAGGTATACACCCCTAAATAATCCAATATACTGACAAAAAGAGGGATGTTAAAAAGGACCAAAACAAAAATCTTTATTTAGTCACAGGGTTGTGGGGGTAAATAAATAAAACTACACTTTTTTGCTACCCTACAACACTAGTTTTCACACAGGCTGAGCAGGTATTATCATCCTAGCCACAGGGTAAGGGTCACCATAAACCCTGGGCCAATCTATACCCCAACCAATCTAGACAACCAGTGGTGCAAGGTCTATCTCATTAACAGCTGGTCTGTAGCTGATACATAGAATATGCTCCGCTGCTGTATCTAAGCAGCAGAGGCAGGGAGCAGACAGTCACACAGCTGCTGTTGAAGTAGCTGACAGGCTGCAAAATGCTCAGACCTTATGAGATAGTAATGCAAAGGCCCTATCTGATCTAGGGCTGCATGTCTAAGTACTGGTACAGCTCTACTAGGAACGGCTCTCCGGGGGTACCCAGAGAACACTCTGAGACAGGCATACCATCATGCTTTGAGCAGTAACAGGGAAACCCTACTCAATCCCCGGCTGTGGCCGAATACTTCCGACCATATTTGCATTATAGCAGATTTTCATGAGGCCCATGAACCCATCAGACAAATTCTGTCACAATTCTCGGGCATTTTGAAAGCAGACCTGGATGTGGGACACCTAGTGGGTGACAATACCTCAATTACCTTTAGGAGAGGATGTAACATCAGTGACCGACTAGTGCACAGTCTATATACACCAATGGCTAAATCCACTAAGCCCTTTAGGGATCAGCTAATGGGTACTTTCAAGTGCTCTGGCTGCGTTGTGTGTGGTTCAATTAAAAGAGGTAAAACCTTTTCCGAGCACCACGACTGGCCGCACCGCATTTGGGAACATCTTAATGATATCAGAAAGGAGGCCGTTACCTTGGTGGCAAGGCATGTGGTGGAATGCCACGGTAGTAACATTAAAGATATTTGCTTCCAGGGTATTGAAATTATCCTTCCCTCCCAGAGAGAGGGGGATTTTGACAAACGTATATGTAACGGATCTCCTGGCACCTCCGTTGATGGATGCTCCTAGTGCTTCCCGAGGGCTCCAAGCACTCTGCTCGACACCATCACTACCACAGGAACGAGGAACAGGAACATCTCTTACAAGAGCTAGGGGTTATAGCCAGGGGAGTATACAGCGTATAGCAATCCCCACACACATGAGATAAGGTTCTATGTTGAAGGCCAAAACAGGAACTCTTTATTGACTACACACGCATTGACTTTTATACACATTTTTCAACAAGGCTACTGGTTGGGAACTGAGAACATAACATAGCAGCCAATCATTTACAGTTTTACAGTTTAAACACAAAAACTATACATTCAACAAACACAATGGCATTGCCTGTGACACAATCAATAACAGAATAGGCATGGCCTGTGACGCAATAAACAACACAATGGCATTGCCTGTGACATTTTAACAAACACAATGGCCTCTGCCTGTGATATATTTAACAAACACAATGGACTTAAGTACTCACAGGCATAAAATACACATTTTTCCCAACCACAGAAAACACCCCAAAACACCACATATCCCCATAAAAGTTACATCCCCCGATAGCCTCGATCTGGATGAACAACCTATCCAAAAATCACCCAGATTGGTTCAGGGGTTCAGGAATTTTCTGGAAGTCTTATTTTTGCCAACCGTGCCTATGGTCACATGTCCCAAATAGTAAAAAGTCCTTGGGCAGAAACCGAGCCTTTGAAATCAAGAATGCCCAAATAGTGTACATGGGGCCATAGTCACAGGGCAAAATGCTGGCAAGCAGGCCTCTCCAACTCCCAGTGACTAAGGTGTTTTTGTCACACATCTTCACTCCCACGGGAAGACTAACCAGGTACCTGACCTCCTGTCGATTAGTACCTGAGTTAGTCGAGAAGCCCACCCACAACCTACTGCACCTGTAGTTCTTGGGTGTCCAGCTTTTTTCGGTCTGTCCTAAGCTGCAGAGGGTACGTCTGCTGTCCCTGATCTCCTTTGTGTTCCCAGGCATGGAGCTGTAGGTATGTGGTGGGCAGAGGCCAACTGTGCTCTGCTCTGGTGCCAGCACTTCTGCTAGGACAACCTGTAAGCAGTCCAGCTCTGGATCAAAGGAAAGGGTAGGGAATAGGCTAGCAGCGCTCTGCCCAGATGCCAGCTCTTCTGCTGGAAGGGGGTCAGTTGGTATAAACGTCTCCTCCACTACCCCAGGACTTGGTTGAGCAGCTGCTGCTGGAAAGGGGCACCGGTTGTACCCTCTCTCTGTAATGTACATGGCTGCTGGGGCATGTGACCGGCAGTCTCCACTCCCTTTAAGACACACTGCAACTGGGGAGAGAGACCGACTGCCTCCTCTTCCTGTGATGCTGGCTGCCGCTGGGGAGAGAGACCGGTTGTCTCTTCTTCTCCCTTTACAACACACTGCCGCTGGGGAGTCAGACTGACTGTCTCGATTCTTGGTAACGCTGCCTGGTGCTGGGTAGTGGGTGCGACCATCTCCACTCCCAGTGATGCTGTTTGCTGCAGGGATGGGGGACCGACAATCTCCTCTCCCTGTGATCCTGCCTGCCGCTGGGGAGAGAGACCGGTTGTCATCTCTCCCTGTAAGGTAATTTGCCGATAGGGAGTCAGACCGACTGTCTGGACTCCAGGTAACACTGGCTGTAGTTGGGGATCTGGCCGGCTGCCCAGCATCCCTGTAGGGCCGGTGGAGAGATGTCGGTCCCATCTCTACCTGCCATCGGGAGGTCTTCCCAGAACCAGTCGATGAAGTTCCCTACTTTGGGAGTTGGTAGGGAAGCAGGGGGTATCGCCGCCAAGTCTTCGCAGTTGTAGGAGGGCAGATCTGGCTCTGCTTGTTGGGTAGGTTGGGGATAAATGGAGCTGAGCAGGTGTTGGCAGGTCTGCTCCAGCTCCCACTCCCTTGTTACCAGGTGGGTCATTCATGTCTTTGCTAACCTCCCATCCGTCAGCATAAACATGCATGCCCATATGGTAGTTGCAGATATCCCAAAACCTAGACTCCTCTGTGCTGCCAAGATCAATGTCCTCCTCCAAGGCCTCCCATTGTAACCCAGGTCCATCATAATCCTTCCCTTCAGGTAAGCCGCGCTCGGCTGTCCAGGGGGAATGTTGAATGACATGCCACCTTAGGGCCCGGTAATCGTCCTCTAGCCAAAGCTCCTTACATACCAGGCTTTGGAGCTCTCCTACCCACTCATCCAGGTGCTGCACTCCCAACCCATCTGCATCGCCACTCACTTCTGTAGCCGCTGCTCATAACTGGGGAGACTCTCACCTCACTGCCGCTGGACATTTTCCAGGGCATCATACTAGACTTCCTTCTGTCTGCATCCCTGTAGTCTGCGGCTGCCTCCTCCTCCTCGCCAAGACTAGTTGATTCCATCCTGTATCCCGGAGGCGCTGTGTACCTCCGTTGATTAATGCTCCTAGTGGTTCCCGAGGGCTCCAAGCACTCTGCTCTATACCGTAACCACCACAGGAACAAGAACAGGAACAGCTCTTACAAGAGCTAGGGGTTATAGCCATGGGAGTATACAGCGTATAGCAATCCCCCACACACATGAGATGAGGTTCTATGTTGAAGGTCAAAAAAGGTTCAGTATACTACAGAAGGAGGCACAATGGACTTTTCGGCTAAATACTATGCGACCTAATGGCCTCAATGACCATATGTCATATTTGTGCTTCCTGTAGTTTGATCATTGTATTTTTTGACTCCTTAAGGCATCCTACCATCATGGATAGGCTTGAGATGTAGCCATCTTTCTGGTTGGCACTCAGTACCATTCCTGTTACCCTGGGTCATAATTATGGCTTCCAAATGAGATATGTCTTATGTTCCCTCTCGGGTTATGATAAGATGTATATGTAATACCATTTAAAGGGTTAATCTCTGGATTCATATCAGTTTTTTTTCTTTTATACCCGAGTTTTTACATGTATAGATTTATATTTACAGTATGTGCTGTGTCATTTTTTTCATACTACAAGTATTGCCCATGTGTTTAATTGTCCATCTGTCCCTTGTGAGTCCAAACCACACTCCCCTTAATCTTATATTATCCCAAAATGAAGAAAGTCACAATTCATCCCACAAACTACATACCCCACCCCTCCACTTCTTGATCCGCCACCTTCCTAGGACAGATCTCTCATTTAAGATCACCTCTCCTCATCTCCACCGCCACAATGAAAGAAGGCAATCAGATATTATTCTGATCAAACTAATCTACCACAAGGTCAGAAGTGTCCAAAAAGTGAGTCCCACTAAGATTATCCGCAGTATAGCCGGATAGACAAATTAGTATTTAATGTTCTTTTCACGGAGTCGTCTCTTAACCTCGGTATAACTACGTCTCCTTTCTTTAATATCCTTGGATAAAATCAGGAAAAAAGGAAAGTCTATTTCAATTATATAAGATAGGGGGGCACTCCCTTGCCCTTCTCAGGATCATATACATATATCATAAAACAAATATTTTCACAAGAAGAATCTGTGGGTACCTTCCAGGAGTTTGTTGATCCCCTGGAACCAGATGGGCCCTTTCCACAAAAAATAATGGAGAAAAATGCTCCCTTCCAAACCTCCAAAATTAAATTCTGTATCATATCACCAGGATTTTCTCCTTCCATGCCTTCTGGTAGGCCCACACTTTTCACGTTACATCGCCTAAACCTGTCTTCCAAATCCACCATCTTTTTTTTTAAGGTGTTATCCTCAAATCTCAACATGGGGATTTCCGTCTTAAACATTTTAACTTCCTTCTCCAGGACCTCCACAGTTTTTTCTATGGTAGTTACTCTGTCCTGTATTTTTGAGACATCATCTCTTATCAGGACCACATCAGTCTGAATTACCCCAAGTTGAGTTGAAATGTCTTTTATTAGCCTTTTTTTTCTACATCCAAATCATGTGACCCTTTTTGTTCCGCGTTTGTAGCTAAAACAAGAATTGTTCAATTTTGGCAGATTCTATCAGTTTCTGGCCTGTTTTGGCATATGTATACTCAGCAGAATGCCTATTTTCCTTAGGGGACATTTTTTCCCCTCCCCCTTCCCCACCCCTTAGAATATACTTATTTTCCCTCCCTTACCTTTTTTTCCCCTCCTTTTTCCCACTCTTTTCCTCCTCTTTTTCTTCCCCTATTTGTTTTTTGTTTTTTCCTTATTTTATTAATTACCTGACCGGAAAATACAGATTTGGTCAAGACTTGCTATGGTAAAAAGGAATAAAAAAAGGCAAAAATAGTTAATCCAAATAGTTCATCCAAAATACAGCCGGTACCAGTCCGATAATATAATCAGAAGAGCAACAAATAGAGCGGACCTTGGATGTAATGAAGCAAACACAAGAGGATCGGAGGGTATGCACAGGAGACAAAAGGGAGGGTAGATCAAACATACAGACTGGGAAGGACACAGGGCAGCATCTCTTCAAACCTTAATCCTGATCAAATGTTTGCGAACCGCAAGTTCGCCGTGGGCCCCATTCACTTTAATGGCAGACGAACCTGAGAAACCTTCAGGTCATATTTGCAGCCACCAAATACTTACTAGAAGTGCACAAATCATCCCACAACATGGATGGTAACATGCCAGAGGGGGATCAATGGCAAAACATCCCACAAAAAATATGCATTTTAATCAGGGGCCATTTTTATGCATCTTAAAGGTAAACTGTCAAAAATGTGCCCTGCTGGAGCCTAGAAATTTTTTATTTTAGACCAAGGGAGTACAGGCCCTAAACATTAGGCATTCACTGGACATAAAAGATAAAGTGATTATGTGGCTGGAGGTATATTAGATGGTCATTGGATATCAATTTTACTGCAGGCCAGTGTATTACAGGCCCTAAAAATTATTAATTGACCGGACAGAAAACATCAAGTGATTATAAAGATAGAGATACATTAAGCGGTCACCGTATAACATTTTTAATGTTGGCTAGTTAGATTACAGGCCCCAAAAATTATGCATTCAGCGTACATAAAATGTCAAATGATTATGTGGCTGAAGATGTATTAGACGGTCGATGGATATCAATTTTACTGCAGGCCAGTGGACTACAGGCCCCAAAAATTATTCATTCACCGCACAGAAAACATCAATTGATTATGTGACTGGATGTATATTAGACGGTCATTGGATATCAATTTTACTGCAGGCCAGTACAAAAACATCTCAAATACATATGTTTAAAAGAACTAAAAATATACAATTGGATTAAAAACATGGCTAACGAAATCCTCCCTCTTGAAAAACAAAAACAAATTATAATAGTTGAAATTTGACAACACAGGTTGAATTCCTCCCTGGCCCCAAACATTAGGCATTCACCAGACAGAAAAGGCCTTTTATGCAGCTGTATTTACATAAGACAGGGAACATTATTTGTTTTGGGTGGTGGCGAATATGTGTGGGCTGACATGAGGAAATTCAATTAAACGTGATCTTCACATGTGTTGAATTCCTCCGAGATCCATGCCTCATTCATTTTTAGAAATGTGAGGTAGTCCACACTGTCGTGAGGTAGGTGAGGGCGCTTATCGGTCACGATCCCTCCTGCTGCGCTGAACGTACTTTCGGACAGGACACTTGATGAGGGTCAAGCCAAGAGTTCTATGGCAAATTTTGCCAGCTCTGGCACAGGTTAAGCCTGCACACTCAGTAGTCAGGGTGTTCCTCGCTTCTCAGAGTGTCCACATCGTCCGTTAACCCGATGTAGTGGGACACCTGTCAGTCTAGGCGTTTACTGAGGCTGGATCCGAAGGGGTTGGCTGCAAAAATAACCTCAAGTGACCAACACATCTTCAAACCGCCCTCTTCTTCCATGCACTGTAGGATTGGCACGCGCAACTGTTTCTCTGGGTGGAAATTCATCTGCCAGCACCAGCAAAAACAGAATTCAGCATCTCTCGAAGCAAGGCCTGGAAAAGCTGCATTCTGACTGCCCTCTGTGATGCTAGTAACATGTCCGCCATTTTGTGTTTGTACCGGGGGTCTAAATACGTTGCCACCCAGTACTGGTCCTTGCCCTTTATGCTTTTTATACGGGGGTCCCTCTTTAAACACTGGAGCATGAAGTCCCTTCATTTTCACTAAATTGAAAGTGGTGTAGCGGCCTGGCTCCAGCTTATCACTCAGGAGAATGTAGTCCTCGGTCTCCTCCCCCCATCCACGGACAACACCAGGGGTCCCCGAAAAATGTATAAAGCCTACTCTTCTTGCTCTTACTCCTCCTCCCCCCAGGCACCATCCTCTTCTGATGCCTCTTCAGACTCCTGCTGACTTGTCTCAGATGTAGTAGCTTCCCTAGGAATTCATTAAGCAATGCAACTTCCTAATCTTCCTGCTGCTGCTCCTCGACGGCTTGATCAATGACACAACGCAATGCACACTCCAGAAAAAATGCATAAGGTACGATGTCACTGATGGCGCCCTGACTGCGACTGACCAGTTTGGTGATCTCATCAAATGGCTGCAGAAGTCTGCGTGTACCGCGCATGAGCAGCCAATGGCACGTTGAAAAAAAAACAAGCTCCCCAGAACCTCTCCTGCCACAGAGTTCGGACAGATAGTCGTTAATGTCACGTTTCTGCTGGAGCAGCCTATTAAGCCTATACAAGGTGGAGTTCTAGCCCGTCGGGCAGTCACAAATCAGACATCTGACGGGCAAGTCGTGTTGCCGCTGAACTTCAGCAAGGCGACTCATGGCCGTGTAAGATCTACTAAAATGGCCAGAGGTTTTTCTGGCCTGCCGCATACGTCCTGGATTCTGGGGTATTTGGTAAATCGCTGCACGACTAAGTTCAGGAAGTGTGCCATGCACAGCACGTGTGTCATTTGGCCCAGTTTCAGTGTGCTCAGCAGATTGTCACCATTGTCGCACACTACTTTGCCAACTGTCAAATTGAGCTGGGTTAGCCACCGATCGGCCTGTGACCGCAGAGCTGAAAGGAGTGCAGGACCGGTGTGGCTCTTGGTTTCCAGGCACAACAGCCGCTGCACAGCATGGCAAAGTCTCATCTGGCACGTCAAATAGGTTCTGGAAAGCTGGGGAGGGTGCAGCGGAAGAGACAGTAGCAGTGGAAAAGAAGGAGTCAGCAGAGGAGGAGATGGAGGATGGAGTAGGAGGAGGAGAAGAAGAGGCAGGCCTGCATGCAATTCGCGGCAGTAAAACCAAATCCACTCGGGTGCCACAGGTTGCATGCTTGACAGCCATCAGAAGGTTCACCCAGTGTGCAGTAAAAGTTACCTACTTTCCCTGTCCATGTTTGCTAGACCATGTGTCTGGGGTCAGATGTATCTGTGTGCCAGAGATACATTTACTTGCTGCTGAACATGGCCATATAGCTAGGGGATGCCCTTCTGGGAGAAATATTTCCTTCTGGGGACCTTCCATAGCGGTGTGCCAATGGCCACAAATTTTCTAAAGGCCTCCGAGTCCACCAGTTTATATGGAAGTAGTTGGCGGGCTAGCAGTTCCGACAAGTCAGCGGTAAACCGTTGGGCAAGAGGGTTATCCGACGTCATCAACCTCTTACATTCGAACATTTGGGCCACGGAAACCTGCCTTTTGCCAGATGAACGCGACAATGGCACAGTGGAAGGTGGAGTGGAGGACAAATGGGAGGAGAGAGGAGAAGGAGAAGAGGCAGGACGTGGAGTGCGGGGAGTGTGGCTTTGTGGGTTCCGACAGTGTTGCTCCCACTGGGTTCGGTGATGGGAGGTCAGGTGCCTTCTTAAGGCGGTCATCCCTAGGTGAGTGTTGCGCTTACAGCAACTTATGCGTTGACAGCATAGGCTGCAGGTGGCAACACTATTGTGAGTAGCTGACACGTAAAAAAAAAACACACAATGCAAAGCCATGTGCCGGCGTCCTGGGAGCGCCAGATTTGACCGTGCATGGTGGATGGCTCGCTCCAGAAACATTAGCAGTCTGCTTTTTGCCTCCTGTGCACTGTGAGTTCTGCCTGCTTCTCCTCCTTCTCCTCCCTATCTGCTGCTCCGTCTCTCCATCTGAACTCCCCTCCTCTTCTTCTCTTGTGGGCACCCACGTGATGTCCATCAACACATCACCATAGTCACCTTCACCACCACTGAGATCTCGGAGTAGGCAGCAACAGCGGGGACCACCTCCTTGGGCTGATCTGGGTACTGTCGTCAGACCGCTGGGTGGCGGCTGTTGCTACCTCCTCTTCCTCATCCGATGCCAAGAATGGCTGCGCATCGGTATGGTCTGGGAATGGATGGGAAAATATTTCCTCTGACTCGAGTAGAGGGGCTATGCTGGTGGTAGTGTCTTTGGGTGTGCACACAGCAGAGAGTGAAGAGGGTGCAGATAGAGAGGATGAGGAGGGTGCAGAAGCTGAAGGCTGAGTGAGCCACTCAACCAACTCTGATATGTCCTTTGACATAATTGCACGCACCTTCTCTTAGGCTCCGGCCTGGTACACCTGCCCAACCCCTACCACACCTGTGGAATGGCCTGCCTCTTAATCTGCCTGTCATTTTCAAAATGACCCTGTGACAAAGTCCCTATAGAAGAGCAGTATTTGTGGAAGCAGGTATATCTAAGACCTCAATCAATATTTTGTGGAAGCCAGTATATCAATCCCCTCTATCGGTATTTTGTGGAAACAGGCATATAGAACCCAATAATGAGTATTTGCTGGAAGCTGGTAAATCAAACCCCTTAATCAATACTTGGTGGAAGCTGGTGTATCGCAGGCCTCAATCAATATTTGGTGGAGGCTGGTATATCAATACCCTCTATCAGTATTTTGTGGAAACAGGTATATAGAACCCAATAATGATTATTGGCTGGAAGCTGGTAAATCAAACCCTTAATCAATATTTGGTGGACGCCGATGTATCGCAGGCCTCAATCAATATTTGGTGTAGGCTGGTATATAAATACCCTCTATCAGTATTTTGTGGAAACAGGTATATAGAACCCAATAATGAGTATTTGCTGGAAGCTAGTAAATCAAAACCCTTAATCAATATTTGGTGGCAGCTGGTGTATTGCAGGCCTCAATCAATATTTGGTGGAAGCCAGTGTAGTGTCCCACTAGGTATGGGTGGGCACTACACAAGGGTCAATTGGTGTGCGTGTTACTCCTACTCACAAGGAACAGAAATGTCATATTTAATTCTGCGTTTAATGTATGTTTTAATGTGTTGTTATATGCAATGTACCCCTGTCTAATGCAGCAGCAGGCCTAGTTGGGTGTAGTTAGACATCCCAGACACTAGAGGGAGATAGGGAGCCCCTAGTATAAATGTCCAGGCCCAGACAGGGAGAGTTAGTGCAGAGTCAGGAGTCTGAGAAGACAGAGGCCAGTAAGCCTGCTCCTGACATGCAGCTGGATAGCCCTGGCTGCTAGTGATGTCCAGGAGGCTGTTGAGAAGCTCCAGCCTGCCTGAAGAACAAGAGAGCCTAAGTTAGCTCTGAAGAGATACCCCAGTTGCAGGATTCAACCTCCTGGGAGAAACCAACAGTTACCCACCTGATAGGAGGAGGCGTCCCAGGGTAAGCGAAGTGACCCTGATGGGCAGAGGATCTTAGGAATCATAGCAAGCAGTATAATACCTGAGGAAGGAGGTAACCAAGGATATAAGCCACCCTTTTAGGCATCCGGGCCTTGGGAGTTATCAAGCCAGAGTAGGAGTTCTATAAAGGACAGTGTACATGATTCTGGGAAAAGTACAACCTGCTGCTGAGTGCTTGTGGAATTTACCCTCAGTGTAACTTGCATGACTATTGCCTGCCATACTTGTGAATAAGCCCCTTTTGTGGAACTGTAATCTGAAGACTATACTACTCCCTGCTGTACAAAGTTGGATTGTCCAGTAAAGTTTATGTTTGGTTCACTATATACTTGTGTACCTTCATCTTTCCAACCACCAACCGACGTGCCACCGGCCAAAGGCACTGGCGTCACGAATACCACAGGGACCTTGCCCCAGGCACACAAAATACCTGTAACATCCAGGGCACCTCGACTACCATCCGGCCTGGTCCTTATCTACAGAGCGTGCCCCAGAGGAACTGTGTCCACCTCTCCTTCACTGCCACGCGCCTGCCCAGGGTTCTTCAAATATAGTGAGTACCCTCGATTGCCCATAACTGTGACCTCACTTCGTCATCCCCTGCAGGTCTGGCGTGTTGCACCAGTATAGCAATACTCTCTATCAGTATTTTGCAGAAACAGTTATATAGAACCCAATAATAAGTATTTGCTGGAAGCTGGTAAATCAAACCCTTAATCAATATTTAAAGGAAGCTGGTGTATCGATAACAGGTGAAATTCGATAACACATGTTCGTCACAGGTGTTAAATTCCTCTGAGTAGGGTTGAGCGAACCCGAACTGTAAAGTTGACCCCAAACCCGAACATTCGATAAAAGTTCGGGCTCGAGTTAGGTGTTCAGCGATTTAATGGCGCTTTTTGAAAGGCTGCGGGCCAGCCAATCAACAAGCGTTTAACTTGTGCGCCCTTATAAGCCATCACAGCCATGCCTACTTTTTTGGTGGGCACAATGCAACATCTAAAATAAATATTAATAATTGAATACTTAATCCGTCTGTTAGTTAGGTTGGCGACAAACCAATTTTTGTGTGAAGTACACCTGCATATGTGCCAGGGACAATAATATAGTTAATCCGTCTGTGAGTTCAGGGGTTGACATATTTGCACTGTTGGCTGTTTTATTCCCCTGCTCTACATAGCTGACAGGGAAGTAATTTTAAAAAATTTGTCTGTTACATTGTTGGGTAACATTAACCCTTTTTTGGCTGTTTTTCGGCAGTTTTATACCCCTGCTATGTAGAATAGCAGACAGGGAAGTAATTAAAAAAAAATTGTCTGTTCCATTGGAGGGTGACATTAACCCATTGTTGCCATTTAAAAACCCCTACTCTGCATAGGTGACAGGGACTTAAATTTCTGAAATTTGTCTGTTCCATTGGTGGTGACATTAACCCATTTTTGCAATTGGAAAACTCCTGCTCTGCATAGGTGACAAGGACTGAAATTTCTAAAAATCGACTGTTCCATTGGTGGGTGGAATTAACCAATTTTTGCTGTTTAAAAACAGTGATGGCCAGTTTGCACTGTTCGTCCGCGAACATATGCGGGCTGCCATCTTTTTTCACAAGCTCTTACCTGTGCCTGTGCGTGAGCTGGTTTGAAAACCAGTGCGATCAGCGGGAGCAGGCAGTTCCCAGAACAGCCATCGGGGGCCTTCATTGGGCTGTTCTCGGAACTGCCTGCTCCCGGTGACCACATTTGTTTTCAGACCGGCTCGCGGCACAGGTAAGGGCTTACCTGTGCCTCGTCGGACTTGTGAAAAAAGATGGCAGCCCGCATATGTTCGCAGGCGAACAATGGAACTGGCCATCACTGTTTAAAAACCCCTTGCTCTGCATAGGTGACAGGAACTTAATTTTGTAAAAACATCTGTTACTACGGTGGGTGACCGCAAACAATGAGGAGAGCGTCAAATAAGGGAGGTGGGCCTGGTCGAGGTGGCCAGTGCAGCATGTGACCCAGCCTCTATATAAGCTGGAGTCACGTAGCGCCGCACGTCACTCAGCTCTTACTAGTGTAGGGATAAGATGCTGCTGCTGTGGGGAGAGAATAGGAAAGAATCAGATATCAGAACTTGTTGTTAACTCTGTGATCTAGTTAACTTTAGTATGATAATATATGGACGTACTAATTGAATGCTGTTTATTGCTTAACTAAAGTACATTAAAAACACTTTATTTTATTATATTAAAAAATTGTCTCCACATTGATAGGCTGATAGGGTGAACTGTAACTATTACAGACCAATTATATGCTGGTTCCTAAGTGTACCCTACCACAGAAACTCCTTTTGTGTATTGGAGTATGAAATATAAGGGGTATATCCTATTATGGTCCTAAGAATATATTTCTGCACTAGACTCACAGGGCTGTGGACCCATTGGACAGTGCTATACAGGACATAAAAATAAAAGGAATATTCCCTGTTGGGGCTCAACAAAGGGACGAGAGTCAGTCTGCAAGTATAATCTATACTGCAGTCTAATGCTCGGTGCCTTTCCCTTCCGACTGTTGTCGGTAATTCATCAGGAGCATTGATCCGAATGTTTGGCCAACACTGACTGTGTACTGCGACCCTGATGGTGGGTGCGCAATAATCTAGCCAAACACACTTGAATCCACTAACTAAAGACGCCACACGCCTCTTATAGCATGAGTGCAGAAAACAACGAGCCTCCCGGCACTGTAGTGGCTGTAGCGCGCGCAAAGTCTGCGCTAATTAAATGGAGATGTCTCCTCCCGTCTCCTTGCCATGCCTCTGACAGGCATCCAATGGGCGTTCTATCGCTAGCTGGCCACGCCTCCTCCTGTCGTCATCTCTAGCTACTGACAGGCAGCCCATCCAAGCATAGCCGTTCTCGTCGACACCGCCTCCTCATGTCTTCATTCTACACTATGGAAGTGGGGCGTGTGTAATCGTGATGAATGCTAGGGTCACCATCTAGGCGGGGACATGAGATCCATAAGATATCTTCAGGTTCAGGTAAACCTGGTGTCTAAAGAATCGGAACAAATTGAAACTTAAACTGCCATAGAATAAATAGACATGTCAGTCACTGACACTCCTGCTATAGACATAATGGATCCAATTGGATCCAATCCAATAAATGTCCCCATGTACGGCAGACGTGTAAACCACTGACACTCCCGCTGAAGACATGAGGGATCCAATTGGATCCCGTCTCATAGGTGGTCTCCACTTATGGCAGAAAAGGGAGATCACAGGTAAGGGAGAATAAACAGGGGGAACAACATAGGAAGACAGAGGATATATCGAGTACACTGACCAGAAAAGGGGGGCAACGCTATTCATTCAGTAAAACATGCAAATGAAATAGCATTATTAAGGCACTTTGGTTTGACAGTGTTCAGTGTAAAAATCCACTGCGCCTCATTTCTGAGGAGGAGTGTATCAATGTCTCCTCCCCTGAGAGGTGGTCGCACATGTTCTATCCCCTGAAATTTGAAACAGTCTGTTGTCATGGGGTGATTAGTTGCCACATGTTGCTCAATAGGGGTATCACCAAAGCTTCTGATCTTCAATAAGTGCTCCCCTATGCGTCTCCTGAATTTGCGCTTCGTTTTCCCTACATATTGTAATCCACAAATGCAGGTCGCGAGTTAAACCACCCCTACTGTCTTACAATTAATAAAGGATTTGATGTTGTATTTATGTCCTGTGGTTGAGCTGGTAAAGTGTGCACCCTTCAAAATAACTTTGCAGGTTATGCAATTTCCACATTTGTATGTGCCGTTCGGTATATTTGCCCCTAACCAGGTCTCATTGGTAGGAGAATTAAAAGCACTATCGACCACCTTATCCTTTATGTTCCCCCCACGACGGTATGTTATCATAGGATACCCAGCTAGATGCCCAACATCCGGGTCAGTTTTTAAGATCTCCCAGTGTTCAGACAACAAAGCACGTATCTCCTTGTGTGCCGTGTCATAGATACCTATGATACGTAGTTGAGCATCCTCAGATGCCCTATTTTTGGAATGCAGGAGATTTTCCCTATCGCATGCAGCCGCACACTGATAGGCCTCCTTTAAGACAGGTTTTGGGTATCCCTTCTTCACAAACCGTTTCTGTAGGTCATCCATTGATGCCTTAAAATCAGACCACTGAGAACAGTTCCGTCTCATTCTAAGGTATTGCCCCTTAGGAATGCCTCTTTTAAGTGAGTGTGGAGGCCCACTTTCCCACCTCAAGAGTGCATTAGTGGCTGTGGGTTTTACGGAACACTTTTAGTAACATAGTAACATAGTACATAAGGCCGAAAAAAGACACTTGTCCATCCAGTTTGGCCTGTCATCCTGCAAGTTGATCCAGAGGAAGGCAAAAAAAAACTGTGAGGTAGAAGCCAATTTTCCTCACTTTAGAGGAATAAAAAATTCCTTCCCTACTCCAATCAGGCAATCAGAATAACTCCCTGGATCAACGACCCCTCTCTAGTAGCTATAGCCTGTAATATCATTACACTCCAGAAATACATCCAGGCCCCTCTTGAATTCCTTTATTGTACTCACCATCACCATCTCCTCAGGCAGAGAGTTCCATAGTCTCACTGCTCTTACCGTAAAGAATCCTTTTCTATGTTTGTGTACAAACCTTCTTTCCTCTAGACGCAGAGGATGTCCCCTCGTCAGTCACAGTCCTGGGGATAAATAGATGATGGGAGAGATCTCTGTACTGACCCCTGATATATTTATACATAGTAATTAGATCTCCCCTCAGTCGTCTTTTTTCTAAAGTGAATAACCCTAATTTTGATAATCTTTCAGGGTACTGTAGTTGCTCCATTCCAGTTATTACTTTAGTTGCCCTCCTCTGGACCCTCTCCAGCTCTGCTATGTCTGCCTTGTTCATTGGAGCCCAGAACTGTACACAGTACTCCATGTGTGGTCTGACTAATGATTTGTAAAGTGGTAGGACTATGTTCTCATCACGGGCATCTATGTCCCTTTTGATGCAACCCATTATCTTATTGGCCTTGGCAGCAGCTGCCTGACACTGGTTTTTGCAGCTTAGTTTTCTGTTCATTAAAATTCCTAGATCCTTTTCCATGTCAGTGTTACCGAGTGTTTTACCATTTAGTATGTACGGGTGACTTGAATTATTCCTTCCTATGTGCATAACTTTACATTTGTCAGTGTTTGTAGTATACTGTCCTCTTCAGTGTTAATTACTTTACACAGTTTAGTGTTATCTGCGAAAATTGATATTTTACTATGCAAGCCTTCTACAAGATCATTAATAAATATATTGAAGAGAATAGGGCCCAATACTGACCCCTGAGGTTTTCCACTAGTGACAGTAACCCAATCTGAGTATGTACCGTTAATAACTACCCTCTGTTTTCTATCATTGAGCCAGTTACTTACCCACTTACAGACGTTTTCTCCCAGTCCGAGCATTCTCATTTTATATACTAACCTTTTATGTGGTACAGTGTCAAATGCTTTGGAGAAGTCCAGATACACGACATCCATTGATTCGCCGCTGTCAAGTCTAGAACTTACCTCCTCATAGAAACTGATTAAATTAGATTGACATGACCGATCCCTCACGAAGCCATGCTGATATGGTGTTATTTGCTTATTTCCGTTAAGATGCTCTAACATAGCATCCCTCAGAAAACCTTCAAACAGTTTACCCACAACAGATGTTAAACTTACCAGCCTATAGTTTCCAGGCTCTGTTTTTGGACCCTTTTGTTTTAAGATATCCAGAGGGGTCAATCTAAATCGAGAGGTCCAGGAAAGTGAGATGTTTTCCATCAATCACAGATGTGAAATAAAGGCCCAGAGTATTAATATTCAGCCTTGATACAAAGTCAGAGAATTTTTTCTTTGTACCATTCCATAAGATGAATATCTCGTCAAGGAACCTCATCCATAGTAAAATGGATGAGGTCCATTCTTCCATCTCATCACTAAACACCGTCTCTCTCTCCCACCAGCCCAGGTAGAGGTTGGCGAAGGTGGGGGCACAGGGACTGCCCATCGCCTCCCCCCTGAGCTGGCGGTAGAGAGAACGGTCAAACATGAAAATGTTATGGTACAGAATAAAGTTGAGCAACGTTATAACAAGCTTGTTATGCTCACGGAAATGAAACCCTCTCTCCAGTAGAAATGTCAGTACCGCCTCACGGCCTCGTTGATGTGGGATGGAGCTGTACAAAGCCTCTACATCCAGGCTGGCAAGGAGGGTATCATTATCACATCTGATGTCATTTAATCTCCTCAACACGTCCATGGAATCCCTAACAAAGGACGGTAGGCTGAACACAAAAGGCCTAAGGATTTTGTCTACATAAATGCTGATTCTCTCAGTAAGACTCCCAATTCCCGACACTATCGGCCTTCCCTTTAAGGGATCAGTCCCCTTATGTATTTTAGGTAAACTGTAGAAGGCCGGAAGTTTCGGGTGCATGGGTAACAGGTATGCAAGTTCACCCGCACTTAGTCTGCGCCCCTTCGCTCTACTCAGAATTTGGTTTGTAGTGTCCCACTAGGTAAAGGTGGGCACTGCACAGGTTAATGTGTTCCATTGCATTAAATGTCATGCGTTTGTTTTCCCTGTATTATCTGGGTGTCAGGCCTGTCAGGGTGTAGTTTAGCCTCCCAGATGTTAGAGGGAGCTAGAGAGCCCTAGTTATATATAGGAAGGCCCAGACAGGGAAGAGTTAGTTCATTCCAGGGGACTAGAGGAGTCACTTCGTCCACCTGAAGCTCCTGAGGCTAGGATTAGCTCAGTAGAGACACCCCAGTTGCAGGACCCAACCTCCTGGGAGAAACCTACAGTTATCCACCTTACAGAAGAAGGCGATCCAGGGTAAGCTAAGTGACCCTGATGGGCAGATCACACTAAAAAGTGCAGCAAGAATCTAATACCTGAGGAAGATAGTAACCAAGGATTTAAGCCACCCTTTTTGGCATCCGGGCCTTGGGAGATAAAGCCAGAGCAGGAGTTCTAGAAAGGACACTGTACATTGATTCTGAGGAAAGGTACAACCTGCTGCTGAGTGCTTGTGAAGTTTACCCTCTGCGTATCTTGCATGAATATTGCCTGCCATTTTGTGAATAAGCCTCCTTGTGGAACTGTAATACAAAGACTGTACTACTACCTGCTGTACAAAGTTGGATTGTTCAGTAAAGTTACGTTTGGTTCACTATATACGTGTGTACCTCCATCATTCCAACCACCAACCGGCGTGCCACCGTCCAAAGGCACTGGCGTCACGAATACCACAGGGACCTTGCCCCAGGCACACAAAATACCTGTAACATCCAGGCAGTGGCGTAACTACCGGGGAAGCAGGGGAAGCAGCTGCTTCGGGGCCCGGGCTGCCAAGGGGGCCCGGCGCCCCAAGCAGCGTGTGTGACAGTTTATTTTCAAGTTAGATAAATATCGTGTTCAGGGCCCCTTCACAGCCGCTAGTGTGATCTAATTTTACTGTCTGCTAAAAGTCTCCTGGTCTGGGATTCGAACCCACAACCTCCAATCTATAAGTGAATCAGTGGCAAAGCAGTTACCCTCACAGCCATAAAGGCTGCATTACAACTG
Source organism: Bufo gargarizans (assembly GCF_014858855.1). Lineage (NCBI taxonomy): Eukaryota > Metazoa > Chordata > Amphibia > Anura > Bufonidae > Bufo > Bufo gargarizans. The sequence goes on from NC_058087.1 coordinate 101,230,168, forward strand.
ACTGTAAAAAAAAAAATAATACATCTATACACATGACAGCTGCCCAAACACACCTAGCACTGCTATATCTGTATATGACAGCTGTCCCTGCACATTCAGCTCTGCTACATCTCTATATATGAACAGCTGCCATGTGTATAGATGTACACTTAGCCAGCTATAACAGTAGAAGTCTCATATTTTTTCACTCAGCCTCAAGGCAGCTCTTATGGTCTAGTGGATAGCTGCTCTGCCTCTGAAGCAGAAGGTCCTGGGTTCAAATCCCAGCAGACTCCTTTCTGAAATACAAGCACTGACTCCATATAAGGGCATACAGGGCGGGACAGAATACAAGGCGGGACACAGGAAGAGGCTGCATCGCATCGCTGACATGGAGGTAAGTAGAAGTGTTTATTATTATTTTTTTAATACCCGACTGTTACTGCCATGGGGGAGCGGAAGGCACCTGATACTGGCACATGGGAGTGGGGTTGGCACCTGATACTGGCATGGGGGGGGAGGGAGAGAGGCACCTGATACTGGCATTGGGGGGGGGGGGGGGGGGGAGGGAGAGAGGCACTTGATACTGGCACTTTTTTTGTGGTGGTGGGGGGGGGGGGGGGGGGAGATGGCACTATGATACTGGGACATAGGGGGGGGGGGGGGGGAGGCACCTGATACTGGCACCTGGAGGGGAGAGGGGGGGTTGGCACTTGATACTGGCACATGGGGGGGGGGCACCTGATACTGGCACATAGGGAGGGGGGAGGGAGAGAGGCACTTGATATTGGCACTTTTTAGTGGGGGGGGGGGAGATGGCACTATGATACTGGGACATGGGGAGGAGAGAGGCACTTGATACTGGCACATGGGGGGTGGGAAGGAGAGAGGCACTTGATACTGGCACATGGGGGGAGATGGCACTATGATACTGGGACATGTGGGGGGGGGGAGAGGCACTTGATACTGGCACATGATAGGGGCACTTACTGGCACATTATTGGGGGGCATTATGGGGGACACTAGGCCGGCAGCCTATCAGAGGCCGGACACTGAGCGGCATCTACTGGGGCACTATATATGGGGCATTTTATACTGGTACATTTTGGGGGGGCACTAGCAGGAAGGGGGGAGAGGAGCACTATGGGGGAAGTTACTGGGGGCACTATATAGGGGTATTTTATACTGGCACATTTTTTGGGGCACTATGGGGACATTAGCTCAACTGGGGGCATTACAAGGGGGTATTTTTTGCACTGTCACATTATAAGGAGAATTATTACTACTGGGGGGGGGGGGGCATTATGGTGGGTTTTATTACTGCCCCATGGTATGACCCCCTAGTAGCGGCACCAGCCTCTCCCTGCTCTGCTATCCCTCTGCCCCTTCTCCAAATCCTTATTATAAAATCTTTCTCATTAGGATAAAACACAACATCAGCTCCGCCGAGCCCCCGGCCAAAGTGTGGAAGTGGCGTCCGAGATCCCCAAGGGCCAAGCCATGTAACTGTAAGTGTTCATGTGGAGTATGTTTATGTTATACACATATAGCCTACACTGTGCCACACAATATACAGTATACCGCTACACTGTGCCACACAATATACAGTATACCTCTATACTGTGCCTCACAATGTACAGTATACCGCTACACTGTGCCCCACAATATACAGTATACCGCTACACTGTGCCACACAATATACAGTATACCTCTACACTGTGCCTCACAATATACCGCTACACTGTGCCACACAATATACAGTATACCGCTACACTGTGCCTCACAATATACCTCAACACTGTGCCACACAATATACAGTATACCGCTACACTGTGCCTCACAATATACCTCTACACTGTGCCACACAATATACAGTATACCGCTACACTGTGCCACACAATATACAGTATACCTCTATACTGTGCCACACAATATACAGTATACCGCTACACTGTGCCACACAATATACAGTATACCTCTATACTGTGCCACACAATATACAGTATACCGCTACACTGTGCCACACAATATACAGTATACCGCTACACTGTGCCACACAATATATAGTATACCTCTACACTGTGCCACACAATATACAGTATACCGCTACACTGTGCCAAAGGAGTGGGGTTTACACAGGAGGAGGGAGGTGCGAAGCGCGCTGAGGGGGGCCCTTACAAATATTTGCTGTGGGGCCCAGTCACTTCTAGTTACGCCCCTGCATCCAGGGCACCTCATCCACCATCTGGCCTGGTCCCTAGCTACAGAGCGTGCCCCAGAGGAACCGTGTCTACCTCTCCTTCACTGCCACGCGCCTGCCTAGGGGTCTTCAAATATAGTGAGTACCCTCGATTGCCCATAACCGTGACCTCACTTCGTCTATACCCTGCAGGTCTGGCGTGTTGCAGGTTCAGTTTGTTCTTATATGTCTCAAGAGGGTTATGGTCTAACTTGATGTAACATGTCCGATCATCAAGGATTTTCTTACACATCTGTGTGTATGTGTTGACATCAAGGACTACTGTGTTTCCCCCCTTGTCTGAAGGTTTGATTACAATACTTAACTCTCCCTGTAATTTTACTAGTGCTAGTTGTTCCTGCTCTGTTATATTCCTAGAGTAAGGACTCTGGACATGTAAGGATCGTATTTTCTCGGTAACAACAGTGAGCAATACATCAAGAGGAGACATGTCTGCTTATTCTTTTGGCCACTATTTATGGTAGTTTAAGTTTCAATTTGTTCTGATTCTTTAGACACCAGGTTTACCTGAACCTGAAGATATCTTATGGATCTCATGTCCCCGCCTAGATGGTGACCCTAGCATTCATCACGATTACACACGCCCCACTTCCATAGTGTAGAATGAAGACATGAGGAGGCGGTGTCGACGAGAACGGCTATGCTTGGATGGGCTGCCTGTCAGTAGCTAGAGATGACGACAGGAGGAGGCGTGGCCAGCTAGCGATAGAACGCCCATTGGATGCCTGTCAGAGGCATGGCAAGGAGACGGGAGGAGACATCTCCATTTAATTAGCGCAGACTTTGCGCGCGCTACGGCCACTACAGTGCCGGGAGTCTCGGAAGGCAAACGCGTCGAGCAATAGACTGCAGTATAGATTATACGTGGAGACTGACTCTCATTCCTTTGTTGAGCCCCAACAGGGAATATTCCTTTTATTTTCATGTCCTATATAGCACTGTCCAATGGGTCCACAGCCCTGTGAGTCTAGTGCAGAAATAAATTCTTAGGACCATAATAGGATATACCCCTTATATTTCATACTCCAATACACAAAAGGAGTTTCTGTGGTAGGGTACACTTAGGAACCAGCATATAATTGGTCTGTAATAGTTCCAGTTCACCCTATCAGCCTATCAATGTGGAGAGAATTTTTTAATATAATAAAATAAAGTGTTTTTAACGTACTTTAGTTAGGCAGTAAACATAACAATGCGATCTACAGCGATTTTTTTTTGTGAGTGCAATGCAACATTTTTATACCCTGCCCTGAGCCTAGTGACCTAGAAAAATAAGTTTTATCCGTCTGTTAGTTAGGTGGGTGTCGGCGGCCATTTTGTGCAACAGCAGTGCACCATCACTGCATATGTGCCAGGGACAATAATTTAATCCTGTTCTTTTAGTTCAGTGGGCAACATATACCCATTTTTTAAGTGCACCTGCACTGCATATGTGCCAGGGGAAAGGAAAATAATATAGGTAATCCGTCTGTAAGTCAAGGGACCTAGGGGGTGACATATTCACATTTGTTTCTGTAAAGTACCCCTGTGCTGCATATGTGAGTGTAATCAATTCAGTAAACCTGTTAGAATCTGGGGGGACAAATTATTATTTTTTGCTAAAAAGTACTTTTGCGGCCTGCACTCCAAATCTGATAGTGAAATATACTCAGTAAATCCATCTGTTTCACTGTAGGTGAAAAAATCATATATCTTTTTCCATAAGGCTACGTCACGACATTTGTCGCGCAACAATTTTTATAATGGCAGTCTATGGTTTCGCACTGCAACATGCTGAGATTGTGACGCAACAGTCACAGAAAATCCATTCGAGATGGATTTTTCTGCTACTGTTGCGTCGCAGTCGCAGCATGTTGCATGTTGCAGTGCAACACCATAGACTGCCATTATAAAAATTGTTGCGCGAAATTGGTGCAACAAAATGTTGCGCTAAAAATGTTGCAGTGTAGTTGTGCCCTATCTGTCGCGTGACTTATTGTCGCGCAACAAATGCCGTTGTGTAGACGTAGCCTTAAGTACCTCTGCGGCCTAATCAGTAAATCCATCTGTTTAACTGTGGGTGAAAAAATCATCTTTTGTTTCCATAAAGTACCTTTGCGGCCTGCACTGCAAATCTGATAGTGATATATAATCAGTGAATACAACAGGGACATTGTGGGTCAAATAAACACTATTTTCTTGCCATAAAGTAACTTTGCGGCCTGCACTGCGAATCTGATAGTGAAATATAATCAGTAAATCCATCTGTTTCACTGTGGTTGAAAAAATCATCTTTTTTTTGGGCCATTAAGTACCTTTGTGGCCTGCACTGCATATCTGAGAGCCAGGCAAATAAATACAGTAAATCGATCTGTAGGATTGTGAGGTGACATTTCCACGGTTATCGGGCCAGACATTTACAAGTGGCTCGGAAGTTGGGTTCCTGCACCAACATAAGCCAGGTACACAACTGTCCAGCCAGGGCACATGTGCAATACACCATTTTTACACCCCGGACACAAAAAGATAATTTATCTGTCTGTTCGTTCTGTGGCTGACCTTCCTACAGCAATTTTTTGGTGGGCGCAATGCAACATCTAAAATAAATATTAATAATTTAATACTTAATCCGTCTGTTAGTTAGGTGAGTGTCAAACCAATTTTTGTGTGAAGTGCACCTGCATATGTGCCAGGGACAATTATATAGTTAATCCGTCTGTGAGTTCAGGGGTTAACATATTTGCATTGTTGGCTGTTTTATACCCCTGCTCTACATAGCCGACAGGGAAATAATTAAAAAAAATTGTCTGTTACATTGTTGGGTGACATTAACCCTTTTTTGGCAGTTTTTTACCCCTGCTATGTAGAATAGCAGACAGGGAAATAAAATAATTAAAAAAAATGTTCCATTGGTGAGTGACATTAACCCATTTTTGCCATTTAAAAAGCCCCCACTCTGTATAGGGGACAGGGACTGAAATTTCTAAAAATCGTCTGTTCCATTGGTGGGTGAAATTAAACAATTTTTGCCGTTTAAAAACCCCTGCTTTGCATAGGTAACAGGGATTTAATTTAGTAAAAACGTCTGTTACTACGGTGGGTGACCGCAAAAAATTAGGATAGCGTCAAATAAGGGACGTGGCCTTGCTGCTGGTGTTGTTGGAGCTGCTGTTGCAGAGAGAGGACGTGGTCGATCAGTGCCAGCTACACGCCCAAATGAAACACCTTCCTCAGGTGCGCGCAAACGACAGAGCCTTCAGTGTTATTTAGTAGGCCTGAATGCCGCTCTACGAATGGTGAGGGCAGGGGTGAAGACTGGGTGGAGGATGATGTGGAGGACGATGAGGTCCTTGACCCCACATGGAATCAAGGTCATGCGAGTGACCTGTGTAGTTCGGAGGAAGAGGCGGTGGTCGCACAGAACCACCAGCACAGCAGAAAAAGGAAGCAGGGTGCAAAAGCGGAGGGCCGTCCCCTAGACAGTATGCCTGCTACTGCTCACCGCACCAAGGGAACGAGCACACCAAAGCCAGCTCCAAGGAGTTCCCTGGCTTGGCAGTTCTTTAGACAATGTGCTGAGGACAAGACATGAGTGGTTTGCACACTGTGCAATCGGAGCCTGAAGTGAGGCAAACATGTTCTCAACCTGAGCACAACCTGCATGACCAGGCATCTAAGTACAAAGCACAAGCTGCTGTGGAGTATGTCACAAATGTACCTGTACGCAGACGGATACCGCACGTGACAAGGGGTGGTAAACTTCCGGTTAACCATTTATAGATACAATTCGGTATACTGCCACCACGTTTTTTTAATGGCACACGAACCAACTACCGGTCTCGCAATCGTTCAGCCAAGCAACAATCAAAATGATCTTTCTCGCACAAAATGGTAACGTTACTCTCTTCAGAGACAAGATTCTTCACGGAAGACTTAGCAAATAAGATATTTCAATCTTTTAATAAAAGGTTAAAGGAAAAACAGTGCATATATACATTTACAGAAAAATGACTATTCTAGATAATAATAATTCAAGGTAATAGTAATTCATGACAGTTAAAATAAAAGGGATAATGGATGAAAAGTATACTTAAGTTCCTCTGTTTCAGTCCTTGAAGCCATTGTGCAATCCGATTGGTATAATATCAGTGGACCCTGAGCACTGACATTTAGAATGCGATACCAATCCAGGTGTTAAGGCAAGGCAGGGTTGCCATACAATGCCCTGACAGCATCTTATAACAGTTCTCAAACAGGAGGTGCCAGCAGTCCTGCCCACCAATGCTACAAATGTGTGTGCAGGGTCGAGGATGTGTCAGCAAGGTTTATGACCCAGCTAAGGTCAGCCCAGAATGTCTTTATTCTGGCTGATCCCACAGTTCTGTGGAACCACTAAATACAGCTATGACATTCATGTATTAATGACCCATGTGTTTGGATCGGCAACCGTTGGTACCTAACCTATTCTATCTAACTAAACAGTAGTGTGAGTGCTGGAACTGCTGAAAATAGGGCAGGCTAAAGGGGTCCACCCTAGTAGAGTGCCTATAAAAACGGGATGGGAGGGTAGGGTGAGACGCCCAGTCATCGTTCCGATGAGGACCCTGCAGGTATTTTATGCAGATAACCCCGCCTCCCCTCGCACAAATCCGGCTAATTAATTAATTAGCCTATAACTTGTGCTCGGATCGGCAACCGTTTGGTACCTAAACTATTCTATCTAACTAAGCAGTAGTGTGAGTGCCGGAACTGCTGAAAATAGGCCAGGCTAAAGGGGCCAAAAATAACAGACCATAGATTGAATTAACTTATTTATTAACATAAATTAGTCCACCAATTTCCAAAAAGCATCTGACACATCTCCACACGAGGATCTGGTATATAACGAGTATAACATGATGATTTCCATCAGCCTAACTTTTTAATCACATGCGCAGGCACATTATTCTTTGAAGCCGCGGAGGCAGCACCAATACGAGTGACCAGTAATTGATTTGGGGACAGTGCCGAAGCTAGCTAGCAAGAGGTACCATCCCAAGTCTAAGCAAAGGAGAATCACTGGAGACAGACTTGTTTAAACGCATCCATTTATGCAGAACTTTGACCGGACACCATTCAGTATCGGTGGAAAAGTATGTGACTTGTACGGAATTCCCCGGCCGCAAGGTTTTGTTGGAATACAATGTGAGGATATAATTCGTGCCGTTCCACGCCAATTGCCCCTTGCGCAGGAAGCACTTGCCTGGACCGACAGAAGTAAACTCCGTTGGCCGGAGGAATCCATAGAAAGCCAAATACATTGCCATCGTAATCAGTAAGCTGATGTACAGTACTTGCAGAAAGGATACTTAAGCAAAGAATCCGACAAGAATTTGAATAATTCTCCGGAAACTGGCTGCCGTGCCAGTCGAGTCATCGCAGAAACCCTCTGAATTCCTCTTAACAGAGTTCTAATAGGATGGGCGGAAAATAATGATGGATGATCTGGGTGTTGTATGTACCAATGATGTTGTATCCCGGTGAGGTACAACTTAATGGTGCTGGGTGCCAACTTAAGGTTAGAGTGACAAAAAGCAGCAAAGGCTAATAGGTAAGTAATAGGCCCTTCTCCTGCTGGTGGGTGTGAAACTTTAAAGCTGTTAAATAAGGCCCATGCAGTCTTGTATGTCCTGAGAGTATTCCTGAACAGTGCTTGTGTCATCAAGGACCTGGCTGTAGCAAGATGTATATCTAGACCATTGTAACTAATGATGGTGGGGAGTTGCTGATGGAACGCGATCTGCCCCCGGAAATACCTAAAAAAAAAAGAGTTTGAAATTGAGTCTGGACAAACCATCTGCTGCAGTGTTGCGTTTCCTGCTGATATGAGAACAGATAAAGTGGAAATTGTGCTGCAATGAGAGCCAGACAAACCTCCTGGTGACATAATGTGTCTGGAACTCGACCTCCCCTTCATCAAAATTTTGGACACACCAAAATTATTAGTCAGGAATAACACTGTCTGATCCCTCCACTGTGCTCCCCATACTTGTGCGGCCCCCACTATAGGGTACATCTCAAACAGCGATGAACACTGAGTAAACCCTGGCGCTTCCCTGACCTCCTTTGGCCAGGCACCTGCAAACCAAATGACTACCATTGATAGCTGAAAACCCAACAGAGGATGAGGCGTCAGTGTGGACTATGGGGAATCGAAAAAGAAGACTCCATTCTATTGAGACAGGAATCTATCCCACATGTCCAGATCGGCCAAAGCCTCTGGGTCTAGAAGCACCGTACTACCCTGCTCCTGAACTTGGGGAAGCAGATTGGGGAATAATGCGTATTGCAAAATTCAACATACCAAACAGAGAATGTAGCTCTGCCTTGGTTGTAACTCTAACCTGAGTAAACCTATGCACCACCTTCCTAATCCTGTGGAGTTTATCCATTGGAAGACTGGCTTGCATATTAGGCTACTTTCACACTTGCGCTTGATCGGATCCGTTCTGAACGGATCCGATCATATTAATGCAGACGGAGGCTCCGTTCAGTACGGATCCGTCTGCATTAATAACTTAGAAAAATTTCTAAGTTCGCAAGTAGCCTGAGCGGATCCGTTCAGACTTTCAATGTAAAGTCAATGGGGGACGGATCCGCTTGAAGATTGAGCCATATGGGCTCATCTTCAAGCGGATCCGTTCCCATTGACTTACATTGTAAGTCTGAACGGATCCGCACGCCTCCGCACGGCCAGGCGGACAGCTGAACGCTGCAAGCAGCGTTCAGCTGTCCGCCTGTCCGTGCGGAGGCGAGCGGAGCGGAGGCTGAACGCCGCCAGACTGATGCAGTCTGAGCGGATCCGCTCCATTCAGACTGCATCAGGGCTGGACGGAGGCGTTCGCGTCCGCTCGTGAGCTCCTTCAAACGGAGCTCATGAGCGGAATTGCGAACGCAAGTGTGAAAGTAGCCTTAACAGTGTTGAGACAGATCCCGAGAAAGGTGATCAAAGTACTAGGACCCTCCAACTTATGAGCAGCTACAGGCACACCAAGATCTTCAAAGACTGTCTATAATACTTGTAAATCCTGGGGAACTACTGGCGGTGGTTCTATAAGCAGGAAGTCATCTAGGTAGTGGATTACATGGTTGATACGAAAGGTATTTCCCAGAACCCAATGAAGAATGCTGGCGAATTGGTCAAATATCCAAAGGCTGGAATTTGAACCAAATGTGAGCTTGTTTGCGAAATAATAGTGCCCCTGCCACTTAATGCCATGCCATGCCACAATTCGGGTTGAATTGGGAGTAGTTTGAAAGCGTCTGTTATGTCTGCCTTTGACAACCAAGTCCCTTACCCGAGACTAAATATGACCTATATGGCTTCGTCGATAGCCGTATATTTCATGGTAAATTCTGCACATGGAATAAGTGAATTTAAACTTGGGATTTGTAATAAATGTGGGGCTGACAAGTCGTAGATTAATCTTTTTTTATTATTGAATTGACCGATTACAACTCCTACCAGGCTCACTCTTCAATTGTCATATGGAGGTTGTGAGAATGGTCCAATAAAATAACCTCTGTCTAAAGGTCCATTCACACATCCGTGTGTGTGTTTTGCGGATCCACGGATCCACAAAACACGGACAGCGGCAATGTGCGTTCCGCACATTGCCGGCACTAAGAGAATATGCCTATTCTTGTCCGCTATTGCGGACAAGAATAGGACATGTTCTATTTTTTTCAGGATCGGAATTGCAGACCTGGAAGTGCGGGTTTTCATTTCTAGATCAGGGCCGCACATCGTGTGGCCCCATAGAAATGAATGGGTCCGCAATTCCGTTCCGCAAAATGCGGAATGGAATTGCGGATGTGTGAATGGAGCCTAATTCTGACTGTACCAGCTGAGAAATTGCCTCGGGATCTTTGACTACTGATAATAAATTTTTGCACTCATAATTCGACTGAGGGAGGGCCAGCAAACCTGTGTGAAAACCTTCAGCTAGACCGTTGAGTACATATTGGATGCGGGCAGACTCCGGGTGGCCGTCCAATAATATGCTCAAGAGATCTATGTTGACTACGCTTAGTCATGCGGGTTTGTTACCATTTTGTGGGCATGTAATCCGAGGATGGGCCCTGAAACATATTGCACACAAATGTAACAATCTGCATTGGCTATAATGACAAGCCGCATAATTGAAATTGTTGCAAATTTGTGCTTTGCCTAAATATTTGATTGGCCGACCCGGCTTGTCTAAACCCGACGTGGTTCTGCTAGTTGAAAAGGCGGGGGCACACCTGGGTAGGGTTGTTTCTGTAGGGTTAGTAATATTGGAACACCATTCTGCCGTATGAGAATATGAATTATACAGTTTGTACATGACGGTGCTTTGAGACCCGCAAAATGTCGACAGAACAGTTCAGTATCGAGGTTTGACCAATCAGATGTATGTTGAAATTGCGCAAGCGCTGGGGAACGGAGCTAGCACCACAGCCGGACAGTAATGTGAAGTGCTGCTCTCCTGCTGAATGAACCCTAAAGCTTGTCTATACAGCTCTACTGGACATCAAAATGGTCAAGACAGGCAGCCAAAAGTCCTCTGACCAAACTAGCCACGTCCGATCCTCCAGCCAACCCGGAGACATGGCCCGTTTTATTAAAAAAGCGGCAGCGATCGCAATTGTCATGGAAATTTTTATTAGCATGGGTTGACTATAGTGGACTTTCTCTTTAGGTTAGGAATGTTATGTAGGTTTATTTTGTATATGGCTCCCTGTGTAAGGTCTGACCGGATTACGGTTGTAAAGGAGCGTGATCGGGTCATGACGTTACACGGGAAATTCTATAGATCAGCACTCGGGTTCCTGCCCCCCCATGAGAAAGCCGCCACCGTTGGTTTAAGAGGGATCTAATGGCTGCTGGCTCTGAGAGCAATGTTCTTAGTGAAAGCTGCCAGCAGATCCTCATCAGCAACGGTGAGGTATAGCACACTGATGCCGGTCTCATTGAACCATGGGGGCCCCAACATGACAAACTATTGGTTGGTGGGACTGGTGGCCATGTGAATGCTATATCACCTTTCTTGGTCGACCCTGTTTTAAAAGACCTTCCTCAGGGACTGATCCCCCCTTTAGGAACAATGTCTAACAGAGGTTCACTTTGGGTCTGTAGGATATCTGCACCGAATTGAACAGATGTTGTCCGATTAGGGCCATATCTGTTTAAATAAAAGGCTGATTCATTTAGAAGCATTTGCATGTGTCCTGGGTGTGGTAGTGGATGGTGAGAATGTTTGCGCTCCACCCACAGCCACTCTCAGGAAGTGCGCAAATGTGTACCTTTCAGTTCTGAAATGTTTGGTCAAGGCATGAGGTGGATTGTACCTGCCCATCTGTAATATTACTGGGCGGCCATGTGCCATGGAGGGCGGGGTTAGCCCAGTATAAAGGTCTAACACATGTTAACAGACACAACATTTCTTGGACACGAAGCAGACTGTACACGAGCCTTATTTCATCGGTGCTGGTTGCTTACACTTGCAAGTCTCCATATATCTAAAAGAGCTAATAGTACTTCACAAGGATCAGACGGTACCAGGTTTCAAAACTACTACTACAGATGGTGAGCTATAAGGACAGTACGTGGCAACAATAGCAGCTAAAAGGAGGGAGAAAACCAGCGAGATATTGGTTTCACAAACAAAACCGGCAAAGTTTGAGTAAGTGCAAACTATATTTCAAGTTTTTTTTAACTCTTTGTGGTACTAATAACTGCTATTATTTCTCTGTGTTAGCTCCTATTGTTAGCGACGCTCAGTAAAGAGCCTACTTTTTGCTCTTACAATTTTAGATATAAGGCGGAGAAATTAATTGTATTAATTGGGTAGGATCTGGAAGCATTGGTTGGGGGTCCATATATTGGTACCCCCAGCCAATTCAGCACCAGAGGGGTGTATGTTTAGAGGGTTAAAAAGTTGCTTCTGGGGTAAGTATAGAGGGTCTCTGTATTGTCTGTCCATGTGCTTGTAAGATCCTCCCCTTTGAGTGGCTGAAAACGTGGGGGATGGTAGCCATTTCTGCTACACTGTATTGTCCATGTGTTGTAAGATCCATCCCTTTGTTTCAGTGTCTGGAAGCGTGGGGGTGGGGAATCAATTCAGAGTTGGGAAAACCATCCACCCGATCGGAATAAAAAAAAAAACAGGATAAAAATCAATTTTAAATTGAATTTCACTGTTTTTAACCGTTTATTTCCCCAATTTTAGTTTTTTTTGTTAGTGTCTGGTTAAGGCTAGTTTCACACTAGCGTTCGTCGGTCCGCTCGTGAGCTCCGTTTGAAGGAGCTCACGAGCGGACCCGAACGCCTCCGTCCAGCCCTGATGCAGTCTGAATGGAGCGGATCCGCTCAGACTGCATCAGTCTGGCGGCGTTCAGCCTCCGCTCCGCTCGCCTCCGCACGGCCAGGCGGACAGCTGAACGCTGCTTGCAGCGTTCAGCTGTCCGCCTGGCCGTGCGGAGGCGAGCGGATCCGTTCAGACTTACAATGTAAGTCAATGGGAACGGATCCGCTTGAAGATGACACCATATGGCTCAATCTTCAAGCGGATCCGTCCCCCATTGACTTTACATTGAAGGTCTGAACGGATCCGCTCAGGCATCTTGCGCACTTAGAAATTTTTCTAAGTTATTAATGCAGACGGATCCGTACTGAACGGAGCCTCCGTCTGCATTAATATGATCGGATCCGTTCAGAATGGATCAGATCAAGCGCTAGTGTGAAAGTAGCCTAAGCGAGTAGCAGCCATTTTAGGGCAGACCATGTGGGGCTGTTGTTGCTTAGTCCCTCATGTGGCCTGGTGGAGCAAGCAAAGCTTTGTTTGAATCCAGGGGGCGGGAATAACGGTGTGGGCTCACCACGGCCGTCTTTAATATTGATTGGACCCTGGGCAAGAATTTACTTGGGCCCCCTGGATAACGCCCCCCACCCCCCCCCCCCCGCACTTTGCTGTACTTGCTATACAGCAGCACTTACCTGTCACATCCAGGGCCTCCAGGTGACGTCTCCTCTCTGTCATCATCTTCTCTGTAGATCTTCTCCACTTGGTCTGGACAACTTGTCTCTGCAGAGTGTGACATACAGACATCTTAGCTTCCTCACATTCTATCATTATCCCCCAACTGGAGTCCTCACAGTGTTATCCTTCTGCTTGCTGTGCCCCCTCCCCTCCCCCCCAGGGGTGTAGCTATAGGGGGTGCAGAGGTAGCAGTCGCTACCGGGCCCAGGAGCATGAAGGGGCCCAAAGCCACTTGTGCCGCAAAAGAAGACACACAAAGCACTGAGGGAAGGGGGGCCCAAGCTGAACTCTTGCACCGGAGCCCATGAGCCTTTAGTTACGCCCCTACCCCCCCAATACCCCCAAATACTATCCTGAAGAAACATTACTGCCCCCCATAGTAATAGTGCTCCTCATAGTCCTACCAATAGTAATTCCCTTCTAGAATGCCCTCATTAGTAACACTGCCCCAACCGTGATAATGCTCTTCAACAATGCCCCCATTATTAGAAGAGCCCTCCCATATTAATAATACCCTCACAGAGTTTCTAGTAGAAATAAGGCCCCCTATTGTTCCCCCAGTGGTAATAAGGCTCCCTACAGACCCCTCAGTAGTAATAAGGCCCCCATAGTGCGCTTAGTAGAAATAAGGCGGATCTATAAGACCCTCCTATAGAGCCCCCAGTAGTAATAAGACCGCCTATAATGTCCCCTGGATCTGCAGTGCCCCCTGCAGTTATACTCCTCCCTCCACCATACAGTCCCATGTAAATAACATCATCTCCTCCCCAGCCGCCTCCAGCGCATAATCCAATGTAAACATCACCCCCTAAGGCTACTTTCACACTTGCGTTCGTGCGGATCTGTCCTGTACTTGTACAGGACGGATCAGCACTGATAATACAAACAAATGCATCCATTCAGGACGATTCGTTGGTATTAGATTTGAATTTTAAAGTCCCAATACGGATCCGTCCTGACTTACATTGAAAGTCAATGGGGGACGGATCAGTTTACAATTGCACCATTTTGTGTCAATGCAAAGGGATCCCTTCCCCATTTACTTACATTGTACGTCAGGACGGATAAGTTTGGCTCCGCAAGGACATGCGGACACAAAAACGCTGCTTGCAGCATTTTGGGGTCTGTCTCCAAAACGGAACGGGGGGCTGTACGGAGCCGAACGAATGCATTCTGAATGGATCCGCATCCATTCAGAATGCATTGAGGCTAAACTGATGCATTTGGGAATGCTTGTGAGAGCCTTGAAACGGATCTCACAACCGGATCCCCAAACGCAAGTGTGAACGTAGCCTAAACCCATGTACATAAACATCATTCCCCCCCACCATCCACTTTCAACATACAGTCCCATGTCAATAACATCCCTCCCTTCAGCCCTAACATACATCCCAGTTAAATAACTACAACTCCCAGCATTGCTCTGCCTCTCCCTTCACTTACCTCTCCAGTCCTGATATACAGACATCAGCATTAGGCTCCTTCTCCTCTTCACTCTGGTCCAATCCTGCACTGTTCACATGATGGGGACATCATCCAGGTCATCCTATCACAGCCTGTTTTGGTGATCACATGACCTGTGATGTCACCACAGGCCCTTCACCTCTTCCCAGTGTATTAGATTCAATTGTATTGCCGTTCTGTGTACGGCAATACAGTTGTATCTAACAGGCAGGCAGGACATTCGGGGCCTGGGACAAAACATCCGGGGCCCAGGCCCCGAATGTTTTAACCTAGCGACGCCCCAACCTAGTCACTAGTGAATGGGAGTCGGGAAACGGAGCTCCCATGGGCCCCCAGGAACAACTGGGCCCGGGGCAGCTGCCCCTTTTGCCCTGCGGCAAAGACGGCCCTGGGGCTCACCTCTAAAGTTGTAACAAAGTTGTAGCTTTGTAACAAAGTTGTAATTGTTTTACTTTTAGCCATTTTTATGCAGTGAATTCCTTTTAATTTAGATTTTTTAAAAGTTTTTGGGGGATTTTTACTTTTTTATTTCTTTATTTTTCTGTTTTTCTTTAATTTTGCGTTTTTATATCAACATTTTAATGCGAAAATTTTAATTGAGAAGGCTACATTGTAGACTACATTTTATTTTTTATTTTTTTATTACATGTTTTCTTTTACTAACCCATTTATTATAATTTTTTTATTTGTTTAGGTTTTTATTGTTGTAACCAAGTTCTTTTTCAGTTTTTTTCCTTTTTCATACTTCATACTTCACTTTTATTTTCAGTCATTTTTGTCTATTTTTGTTTGGGTATTTCTCTGAATTATTACGGGATTTACCTTTGAATAGTGAGGCAAGTTTAAGTTTTATATTTACACTTCTCTACAGTTCTATATTCAATCTTAGCATACGTTATTTTTTTTTTCCTTCTATTTCTCTTTTCCAATTGACAGTTCTCCAGGACTCTTCTCTCTTTAACAACCAGGGGTTAACCCCGTATTTATTTTTACTTTATCAGCAGGAGATTAACTGGAGGAGCCACATTGAGCTGGAGAAAAGCGGGTCTCATTTATTATCTAGCCATTTGCTGACCAAAACGCAGGCGTAGCTCAGCTGTGTGTATAGCCCTTTAGGAGGCATACTGGGAATCCAGCAAAAGGAGCTTTGGCTTAAATGCCCTGTGGGAGTGGAAATAGCATTTAGAGTAGCAATAGGCCGCCCTCAGTGCAGGAGATTTCTAGCTGTCCGACATAGGCTGTGTAAAATTCGAGGTCCGACAGACGTACCGTAAGAAGGAGCCGGGCGGTACCCTCCGTGTACGGGCAAAAGCGTGTCCTTGGACGCAGGCAACACTGGTAAGGCTTGGTTAACCAAGGATGGGTTGTGGCAGATCCATGTTCGGGGGGGGGGGGGGGAATAGTCCCCTCGTGTGGTCAGACGGCTGCTTAGTACATGAGATCTAGTTGTGGGGTGGAGGCCACAAAGCCCCTTAAAGAATGGAGTAGGTGGTCCAAGGGAACTAAGTGGAGTATCCCTCTGGAAGGTATTTTTGACATATGGAGATGGGAAAAATTTATTGCGGAGTTCAGACCCAGGCTCCAGTCGACAAAAACGTTGGAGGTAGCGCAATGGTGGCTGCAAAAGTAAATCATGGTAAGTAAGCAGGGCGTACAGAAAATGGTTTCAACCTGGAAGAACTGAGTGATGTACACCTGGCCTGAGGGGGTAACTGATGTTAGGGATCCGATGTAGGAAGCAGAGGAGGCTCTATCTGGGCTGACTTTGTTAAAACAGGCCGGATCCCTTAAACCCGGGCCTACTGAAACACAACCAGTTCCCGAGGTAAGTGAGTCCCCAACTGTCACTTCAACCTCCACTACTGACAGGGTCGCTTCTGACACTGCCAGCTCTTCCCAAACCGTTTCTCAAACCCCCTTCCCTGTCCCTCAATCTTCTCCGGCACCCACTCCTTCTACATATCCTCCCTCTGTTTCTAACTATGAGGCTTTCTCCACCTGTGACCTACAAACAATCTATGAGTCTAGAGGGATCGACACCAGATAAAAAAATCGGGTGGACTGCATCAATGAACTTAAAACCTCCGAAACGACCACAACTCCCAAACTGTATCTCAACCTGGATGATCTCAGATTGGATGGGGCTGTGAGTGAGGTGATACGTCTCAGTCCTCCCATGAAGCCTCAATCTCTCAGATGTGTGCCCGGCTCGTTGCATGACCCTCAGTCTGAGGCCTATCCAGTACGGGTACAACAGTATGAAGGACCACCCAACACACAAGGTAAGCGTGTATTAATGGAGAGGGTAGTGTGGCATGTCCCTTTTAACCCTGCAGAAATCCGGACAATCCTGGCCGAGTTACCGGGCTATAGGACCAACCCACGGGGGTTCACAAGGATGTTCAGCCAGAACCAGTTTAGTTATGGCATGAGTGGAACGGATTGTGCCCAGATTCTGCAGGCCAAGGTAGGCCAAGAGGTAACCAGTGTCATTATAGCAAGATGTAACATCATTACCCACGAGCAGGCCACCTTAGGAGGTAAGGAGTTCTGTATAGCTCTTAAATCCACCCTTCCAGAACTATATGGTGCTAATTCCACCCTGGATATGATGAAGTTAAATCAAAACCCAGATAAAGAGAGTGTGCTTGTTTCTGGCAGCGCCTGAAACAGGCGGCACTGGACGCGGACCTCGAGGTCGGTCCTGATGTACCACCTGATGGCACAAAGGTCACTCCCACACATCTTTTACTCATAGAGAGAGAGATTGATAGAGAGAAGCAAGACAAGGCAGATAATGTCCTTGTATCACAGGACCCTGAGAGAGAATGGAAGAGAAGGGATGTTCGGAGGCAAAGGTTTAGTAATTACAAGTGCCATAACTGTGGTCGAGAGGGCCACATCCGAAAGCACTGCCCAAAGCTTGCCGATAAACGGTAAGTGATGCCTATGAGTCATCATAGGACATTGGCAAATCGGTGTCAGCACACATCAACCTTTTTCTTGAGGAACTAAAATACCCCCTCCCTTGCCTCATTGACACCGGTGCAGCCAGAACTGTTTTGAGATCTCAGGATCTTCAAGGCAAGGTTCCCCTCTCTGGGGAGAGCACACCAACAGTAGGTCTCACAGGTCAGATAGTGTCATTACAGACCACCAAACCACTCCATTGCAGATTGAGTCAGCACACAGAAGCTATCCGGTCAGTATTGGTCTCGGATGACGTTCCCATCAACTTGCTGGGGGCAGACATCCTATCGGAAATTCAGGCAGTCATTGAGTACACTCCGATTGGAGTTGTGGTGAGTAGTGCACTATCTGAAGAAAGATTGTGTACCATGGTATCTTTATCCTACCTCACTGAGCCAACATGTTTTCTGGAGCTGGATGCATTGGCAGAGATTGATCCCAAAATCTGGGCGGTTGACAAATACGATGTGGGTCTCCTGCCGGTGCCACCGGCTACAGTCAACATTAGGCCAGGGAGCGTTTTGCCCAGACTTCCACAATACCCTTTGAGCGTGGCCCAAATGGACAGTCTGAAAATCCAAATAGACCGTTATCTACAGATAGGGGTACTCACACTAACAAAATCGCCCTGTAACACCTCACTGTTCCCAGTAGCCAAAAAGACAGCCAAAGGCCAGGAAACCACATACCGACTAGTACATGACCTAAGAGCTGTAAACAAGATCATCATCAGAGACGCTCCCATGGTACCCAACCCACACACTCTACTGGCCTCAATACCACCAAACTCAAAATTTTTCTCTGTCATTGATCTAACAAACACATTTTTTTCGGTACCACTGGATCCCCAGTGCCAATACCTTTTTGCCTTTTCATTCCAGGGTCAGCAACTCACTTGGACACGTCTCCCTCAGGGGTCAGTGACCAGTCCCTCAGCTGCAAATTAAAAATAGTTTTGGATCAGTGGACCCCAAAGAATCCAGGGATGACGTTGCTACAGTATGTGGACGACTTGCTAATTTGCTGTCCCACCTCAGAGGATTGTTATCAACATACTGTGTCACTGCTCAACCACCTGGCAGCAACGGGAAACAAGGCCAGTAAGGAAAAACTACAGTTTTGCAGGGAGAAAATTATTTTTTTGGGGCACTGTATCTCTCAAGGAACCCGACACCTGACCACCCAGAGACTCCAGACTCTGAATGATCTGCAGAGACCGAAAAATCACCGGCAACTGAGGGCTTTCCTCGGACTGGTCAACTACTGCAGGGACTGGATACCAAACATCTCTTCTAAACTGGGACCCCTCTACGAGCTGACATCTAAAACACCGTTCCAAATGTCAGACAACGACTGGTCAATCCTCCAGGATCTGACCCAAGAAGCACCAGCCTTAGGTCTGCCCAACTATGACCTACCCTTTTACCTTTTTTGCTACGAAAGCAAGGGCCACGCGACAGGAGTATTGACCCAACTACATGGGTCCAGGTATCGACCTATCATGTACTTGTCAACTGCCTTATATCCAGTTATCCGAGGGTCACCTGGTTGTGTAAGGGCTGTGGCTGCCTGCGCTGTACTAGTACAGAAAGTTGGCGACATAGTTCTGGACTCCCCTCTCACTCTCTATACTCCCCATTTGGTGCAAGAGATCCTGAATCAAGTCCAAACCAAACATCTCTCTGCAGCCAGACTGACCATGTACGAAGTAGCCCTCTTGACTCCTACTAACTTGACGATTAGACGGTGGACCATTTTGAATCCGGCTTCTCTTCTTCCTGTTACTGAGGACGAAGAGAAGGGGGGGGGGATAATGGTGCTAATGACCGACTCATGAACGACAGGGACAAATTTTTCTTCAGGTAACCCTTGTCGAAGAACATCATGACTGCCTTTCTCTGATGGAACTCGAGTCAGCAGCTATCAGTCCGGTGAAGGAGACACCGATCCCAGATGCCAAAAATCTTTTTGTTGATGGTTCCAGGTATTACACCCCAGACGGTAAGCCACACACTGGGTATGCGGTGACAACGGTTAGCAAAGTGGTGGAAAAAGGCTCCTTGAGCTCACACATGTCGGCACAGGAAGCAGAGCTGTGGGCTTTGGCAAGGGCATGCAAGCTCCACCGAGGCCAGAGGATTAATGTCTATACGGATTCAAGATATTCTTACGGGATAGCTCATGACTTTGGGCCTATCTGGAGGGCAAAAGGGTTTCTGACCAGTTCAGGTAAGCCAGTAAAGCACGCAGAACTGATTGATAGGTTGCTCATTGCCTTTAGCCTGCCGCACGAAATGGCCATTTTGAAGGTTAAAGCCCATACTATGGAGACGACTATGGAGGCCAGTGGGAACGCCTTGGCAGATTGGGCTGCTAAGGAGGGTGCTTTGGATCCAGGGACACAATGATATTTGGGGCCTTGACGGCAAATGGTGCCTGTCAAAGTTACTTTTTCCCATGATGGCCCACTCATCCCATTACCCTGGGCACCTGTCAAAAGCGGCTATGTGTGCGCTGGTGGAAGAGCATTAGATTGCACCTGGGTTTTGCACTGTGGCCACCACATTTGCAGCATCTTGCCTGGTGTGTGCTCTGCACAACCCCGGTAGGACTGTAAAGCCACCACAGCGGCACTCACCCAAACCAGATTGCCCTTTCCAGCGAATCCATATAGACTACATTATGTTAACAAGGAGTGGGCCGTACGAGCATGCCCTGGTCTGTGTAGACATGTTCTCTGGTTGGCCTGAAGCGTGGCCCGTCAAATGTGCCAATGCCACGACAACCGCAAAGAAGATCCAGTCCGAGATTGTGTGCCGTTGGGGCCTGCCTGAGACTATTGAGTCGGATCGTGGCTCTCACTTCACCGGGCAGATCTTTGCAGAGGTATGTAGAGCTCTTCTCATCAACCAGGGTTTACATACTCCGTATCATCCTCAGAGCAGTGGTAAGGTTGAGCGTCTCAATGGGATCATTAAGAACCGGATTTCCAAAATTATGGATGACACTCGGAAACCGTGGCCCGAATGTCTCCCTATTGCCCTTTACTCCATCAGGAGTGCCCCCAGGAAACCTCATGGGTTATCACCCTATGAGGTCTTGTTTGGAAGCCCTCCTAAGACAGGATTGTACTACCCCAACAGCTGTCATCGCTACATTCTCAGCTGACAGGGTATGTGCAGTCTCTGCAAAAGGTCCACCACCGGGTCCGGGAGTCTCTCCCGGACCCCGACTCAATAACCGGTGTTCATTCTATCCAACCAGGGGATCGGGTTGTCTACAAGAAACATCAGCGGACGGGACTAGAACAAAGATATCTTGGGCCATTCCAGGTACAGCTGACTACACCAACCTCACTGAAGCTTGAAGCACGAGACAACTGGGTCCACGCCAGTCATTGCAAGAAGCTGCTGAACCACAGGCCAGAATGAGGTGTATCGTTTTTGCTATCTTTCTTAGCTTTGTGTATTTTATCAATGATAGTGATTATAAGCATCCTAATCTATTGTTTAAAATGCACCTCCAATTAGCTAAGCAGCGAATAGGAACCAATTGCTGGGTATGCTCGAAACCCCCTCCTAGCTACTACATCCCGGGCATGGCGGCAGTTCATGCCATATATGATGTCCGTATTGGCATGAAAAATTACGAGAAGCTTGCCAAAACCACTAGAAGACATGTATCTATAGAATTTAATGACACATTCCTGGAAGGGAACATCAGCTATAGTTTTAATGTTAGCTCTGATTCCTGCTTGTTAAACCTATATGGGTATCAGGACAGTTAGGCCAGTCCCCAGGATGTGCCTCAACATTAAGTGTGGCACTGAGAGTAAATTCATAGGGACCACTATCTGTGAGATAGGTATAACAGTCAACTTGACCAACGAAACTCCCAAACTCTACCATGACACTAATAGGCCAGATTACATTTGCTGGAAGGAACGCTGTGATGTCCAGACCAAGGGAGCAATTCCCCGATCCATCATACTCCTACTCAGCGCCCATGACCGTCAGAAAAATTCATCATGCGCAGTGCTGACAGGTCACTACTACTTTTTGTGTGGCTTTTCAGCTTACAAGGTGATTCCCCGCAATTCTAGAGGTTCATGTGTGTTAGTGAAACTCGTACCCACTTCATATATTGCCGCTGATCGAGAGGATCTGCTATTGCTGAGGAGGGCAAGGATGCAGGCCAGGAATCGCAGAGAGCTGTTATCCTCCCATGATCAGGTGTGGGCATGGTTCCCAGCTTGGACTGGGTGTGGTATCAAGTTAATGAAGCGACTGAACAACTTCTCATCCATTGTGGACCGAGACCATTGCAGCAGTGCGGGAGATCACTGAAGAACAAAAGCAGATGAAAACCTTTGTCTTAGAAGATGGCGCTGGATTATCTTTTAGCTTCTATGGGTGAGTTTTTAGGAGAGGACTGCTATACTATTCCAGTGATAAAGTCCAGGCCCATATAGATAAGGTCACTATGCTTCAGGGCAGAGCTAGGGCTATTGCTAATGAGGGATGGAATCCTTTCACGGCTTTGGGTGGTTTTTGGGGATTTCCTGTTTTCCATAGGTAACTGGTTGAAGGAAGTAGGAGTATATATCCTCATGTTGTTCCTTTTTCTCTTTATCCTATATATCCTGGTGAGTGATCGATTGGATCACCCAGGCACGTGCAGATGATCACATCCTTATCGCAGCTCAGGAATATATTATGAATAAACCAATGTCTTTGATGGAAAGGATGTCCAACTAAACGTCCATTGCCACACCACACCTCCCCGAAGAATCGAGCCGACTGATGGACCATCATCATGGAGTCAATGACACCCAAGGAGGACCACAATCAACGAGGGCAAGCTGAGGAAACCGAAGATTCAGCAAGAGATTCAAAGAACACAGGGGACATATTACAAAGAGGGAACTGTCGTGGAAATTTTTATTAGCATGGGTTATAGTGGACTTTCTCTTTAGGTTAGGAATGTTATGTAGGTTTATTTTGTATATGGCTCCCTGTGTAAGGTCTGACCGGATTACGGTTATAAAGGAGCGTGATCGGGTCACGACGTTACACGGGAAATTCTATAGATCAGCACTCGGGTTCCTGCCCCCCCATGTGAAAGCCGCCACCGTTGGTTTGAGGGGGATCTAATGGCTGCTGGCTCTGAGAGTAATGTTCTTAATGAAAGCTGCCAGCGGATCCTCATCAGCAATGGTGGGGTATAGCACACTGATGCCGGTCTCATTGAACCATGGGGGCCCCAACATGACAAAATATTGGTTGGTGGGACTGGTGGCCATGTGAATGCTATATCACCTTTCTTGGTCGACCCTGTTTTAAACGACCTTCCTCAGGGACTGATCCCCCCTTTAGGAACAATGTCTAACAGAGGTTCACTTTGGGTCTGTAGGATATCTGCACCGAATTGAACAGATGTTGTCCGATTTGGGCCATATCTGTTTAAATAAAAGGCTGATTCATTTAGAAGCATTTGCATGTGTCCTGGGTGTGGTAGAGGATGGTGACTATGTTTGCGCTCCACCCACAGCCACTCTCAGGAAGTGCGCAAATGTGTACCTTTCAGTTCTGAAATGTTTGGTCAAGGCATGAGGTGGATTGTACCTGCCCATCTGTAATATTACTTGGCGGCCATTTGCCATGGAGGGCGGGGTTAGCCCAGTAAAAAGGTCTAACACATGTTAACAGACACATGTTTCTTGGACACGAAGCAGACTGTACACGAGTCTTATTTCATCGGTGCTGGTTGCTTACACTTGCAAGTCTCCATATATCTAAAAGAGCTAATAGTACTTCACAAGGATCAGACGGTACCAGGTTTCAAAACTAACACTACACAATGAGCAGAGATTCTAAGATGGCACCCGGCACTCCAAGAGGAGGCACCGCAAGGAAAGCGAGAGAGATATCTGACTCAGAGGGGGTAAGAGATGAATCCCCCGATACTGACAGGCTCCCTATCTTCCGATCCTACCTCAAAGAGACTCTGGTGGATGCTCTAGGTCCCCTCAGCCAAGGGAAGGAAAACAGAAATAGAAGAAACAACTTACGTTTCCTTGGGATACCGGAGACCGTCTCTCCAATAGACATTCCGCAGGCAGTCATACAGATATGCCTCCAGATCCTGGGACCAGATTCCGTAAATGAGGTGATAATAGAATGGGCCCACAGAGCCCTTTGCCCAAAACCACAGCCCTCAGAGCCCCCCCCCCCCCCCGCGATGTTATATGTAAATTTTTGCATTTCCCGGTTAAGAAGCCATTATGTCCGGGGCTAGGCGTGCTGAACCTTTGAGATGGGAAAACAACAACATCTGCATTTTACAAGATCTGACCCAATCGACCCTGAAGAAACATAGGTCCCTGAAGCCACTGACGGAATGGCTCCGACAGCATAACATCACTTACCGCTGGTCCTTTCCGTTTGGACTGTCGTTTCCATATGAAGGACGTCGTTTCAACATCACCTCCTTCGCTGACCTGGACAAAATATATGCCCAACTAAAAATCCCCCCTCTGGACATAGAGAACTGGGAGACAGTCCAGAATCTATCTTCCCTGCCACCTTTACCCACGGTATCCCCATGGGAAACACTGCGCACCCCAAAAACGCAGAAGAATAAGAGAGGATACCCGGCGGCGACCCCTAAGAGACTGTCGTTGCCAGATAAGTGAGATCTCTTACTACTCCAGGTCCCTGACCTTCTCACACCAGTAGTACTAGCCTTAGAGGGTTTTTTCTACCTACCTCTAAGACATTTTGTCTATTCTCCATCAATACTTCATTGGAGCTTACATGCAAGCTCTTGTTTTGTTCAGTGTTATGTTTATTCTTTTTGTTCTGTAGCAGGTATATTATTCTAATGCCTACCCTGAATTACTCTTACAGTTACAACCGCAGTTGTGAGAGATCTCTTGTGCAACCTTACGTGCTCCTATTTGTAACTCAACTCCCTCAAGCAGCAGCTAAGTATACCCCAATTCCTACCCTAACCCCCCTCCCCCCATGCCTTTTATGGAATCATGGCAGATATCCACTTGATTTCATATAATGTTAAAGGGTTAAGATCGCCCTCCAAAAGATGTAAAATCTTCTCCCAATTAAGGAAGAAGGGCTCTGTGATTTTCTTGCAGGAAACTCATTTTAAGCATAACCACTATCCTAATCTCTCATATGCCAAATTCCCCAATTGGTACCACTGTGGTGCTGGGGGTGCTGCTTCAAGGGGAGTGAGCATAGGGTTCCACAAGGACTTCCCTTTCACCTTCCTCTCTCAGGTCCTAGACCCTGAGGGCAGGTATCTTATCCTCAAGGGTAAGATTGGCCAGCAAACCTACACCTTGGTCAATGTGTACACCCCCAATTCTGGTCAGATTGATTGGTTCCTTTCCCTCCTGAAACTTGTAGAGATTCATATGGAAGGCTCTCTAATACTAGCGGGAGATTTTAACCTAACCCTCATCCCCTTCTTAGACTCCTCCTCAAAAAAATCCTCAGTCTCCTCTAAGGGTCTTAAATCCCTCCAGACTAAACTGTTCGACCTAGGTATTGTGGATGCATTGAGGTGTTTGCACCCAATGGATATAGATTTTTCTTTCTATTCCTCAGCCAACAATTAAAACACTAGAATCGATTATGTGTTTATTCCCAAAAACCAATTACAATGATGTAAATCGACCAAAATAGGAAATATTACTTTATCTGACCATGCCCCAATAACCTGTGGTTTATTCTCACCCTCGGGCCATCCCAGAGCCCCTAATTGGCGCCTCAATGAATCCTTACTGAATAACACCACACACAAGGCCCAGATTGCTTCCTTCCTGGAGGAATATTTTTTCTTTAATAAATCCCCAGAAATTTCCCCCCAAACTCTCTAGGATGCCCACAAACCATACATCAGGGGTAAACTTTTCAGCCTCTGCTCTTTCCTTAAGAGGGAATCTGATAAGAAACTAAACCTCCTCCTTTCCCGGATCTATTCCCTTGAAAAGGCTCACAAACAATCCCTTCTAGCCCTGCACCTGTCGGAACTCCTCTCCCTTAGACCAGAACTCAAAAACATCCTAAACGAACAATCAGCTAAGTTCTTTTTATCATCTCAGCAGAAGTTTTATGCACATGGCAACAAGGCCTCAAAATACATGATCAGAAGGATAAAACAGAGGAGGGAGTCCCGATACGTCCAGAGCATTAAATCCCCTCTGGGTACCCCTTTATATAAATCAGAAGATGTTGCGGAACAATTCCAGATCTTTTACAAATCCCTGTATAACCTCCCGCCTCAGAAGCTAACTTTCACTGCTGAGGAAAAAATACCTCATATTACATTTTTCATAGACTCTCTTACCCTTCCAACCTTATCAACTACTCAAAAAGACCTCCTCTCTAGACCATTTTCAGTCCCTGAACTTGAGGCAGCTATCAAATTAACCCCTAAAGGGAAATGTCTAGGCCCAGATGGCCTTTCAATAACCTATTACTCCTCCTTTAAGCATATCCTTGCCCCCTATTTACTTCCAATATATAATTCGTCCCAAGGCGGTTCCCCAATTCCTATAGATATGACCAGGGCTACCATCATTCCAGAAGCAGGAAAAGACCCTACCTCCTGTTCAAACTACCACCCCATCTCCCTCCTCAACATACATTTAAAACATACTAGCCAAAATGCTTGCCCTCCGTCTGAACAACCTTCTCCCCACCTTAATCCACCCTGATCAAGTTGGCTTTGTCAAGGGCCGGGAGGGTAAGGACAATACCACCAAAGTGTTAGACGCCCTATACTATGCCTCCCTTAAGGCTACCCCTCTGATCCTGATCGGCACGGACGCTGAGAAAGCGTTTGACAAGGTTGACTGGTCTTTTATCCGTGCTACTTTGCAAAAATTTCGAATCCCAGAACCCTTTATCAATTCAGTTTTCTCAATGTACACGCATTCCTCGGCTTCCGTGTCAGTCAATGGGACCCTCTCCTCCAGCTTCCCAATTAGAAATGGGACTAGACAGGGCTGCCCTCTTTCCCCCCTCCTCTTTGTCCTCGTAATGGAGACTCTTCTACAAGCCCTGAGGCACGAGGAAAGTATTAAAGGCTTAAGAGTTAATGGGACAGAATTCAAATTGGCTGCTTTTGCAGATGACCTCTTAATAATCTCCACTAACCCTTCTAAATAAAGTGATGAAGACCGGACAACAAGCTGGGATTAGCAGACCGTTCAGATTGAATGAACATTGGTTAACTATACTAAATGACTCTGCAGGGATAGATAGAGAACTTGCGCAATTTTGGCAAGAGAATAATGGCACAGCACATGTCCACTTTGTTTGGGATGCCATGAAGGCATTTATGCGCGGGCTCTATTTCTCCAGAATAAAAAAGAAAAAAAATGAATTTTTTGCTGAGCAAAAAAAATTGGAGGCAAATATTTCATATCTGGAGGGTTGTATCCGTGTACGGAATGATGCGAATACGCGCACTAAGTTAAAATCCACTAAAGACCACTATACCATCTTTATGAGGAAAAAAGCGCAGAATCAATTATTTTTTAGGGGCTATAAAGATTTCTGTGAGGGAGGCACCCCGAGTAAACTACTGGTTTCCATTATAGCGAACCAAAAGCCCCCCCAAAGAATTAGACAAATACTGACGGGTGACGGGCGTAGATTGGAAGGAGGAGTGGAGATGGAGAGAGAGTTTGTTAAGTACTTTGACAGTTTATATCGATCTAGCGTGACAGATACAGTGACTGAAATAGATGACTATTTGGAACAGGTTAGGATCCCGGTGCTGTCGGACTCGGACTCTGCCCCCTTGAGCGCCCCCATCTCTTTGGAGGAGCTACAGGTGGCCTTGCACGAGACCCGGGGCTCCTCGGTGCCCGGATCGGACGGGCTCCCATTTGGCATATATAAGTGCCATGCGGAGATACTTCTGCCCGGACTGTTACAGGTCCTAAATGAATCTAGCAAATGTGGAAGGTTGCCCCCCTCTCTGACTGAAGCAACGGTCACACTGATCCTTAAGAAAGAGAAAATGGGCAATAAAGTGGAGGATTATCGCCCTATATCGTTGCTTAATGCAGACTATAAAATAGTTGCAAAAGTTCTCTCCAACAGGCTAAAAAAAGTAATAACCCGCCTGGTCCATGTAGATCAGACTGGGTTCATCCCCGGGCGACAGATACAGTCCAACATACGCCGGACCATCCTGAATATTCAGATTGGAGGGGGGGAGGACCGCTCCATCCTGTCATTGGATGCCGCTAAGGCGTTCGATCGGGTGGAGTGGCCCTTCCTCTGGCGTGTTATGCATATGATGAATCTGGGCCAGGAATTTATTGGATGGGTTAAATTGCTATATAGTGAAGCAACAGCCAGAATTAAGGTTAATGGGGTGCTCACACCTGCCGTTTCCCTAAAGCGGGGGACACGCCAGGGATGCCCCCTCTCTCCACTTCTCTTCTCAATTTTTATGGAACCCCTCGCCTGCAGAATACGGGCTGAAACCGGTATAGTGGGTTTCGGGGGGAGAGGGACAGATGATAAGATCTGTCTATACGCAGATGACGTCTTACTCTACCTGAATGACGGATGGAGAAGCGTCCCTGATGTTATGCGGATAACAGAGGAATTCGGCAGAATTGCTGGATATGAGATAAACTGGACAAAGTCTGTACTCTTCCCCCTGAACCGGATGCCTCCCCTGAATGATCTTAGGATCAGAATCATTGCCCCTACAGACCATTTAGATTACCTTGGGATAAAAATCAGTAATACCATTATGGATTATAATAAGCTAAACATTACCCCTTTAGTTGTGAAGATAAAAAGAAAAATAAGGGTATGGCAGAAACTTCCGCTCTCGCAGATTAACAGGATTGCGCTAATCAAAATGGTTCTGTTGCCTTGGATACTGTACACGGTTAGCTCCTGTCCAGCTTGGATTGAGGACAGTGTTTTCAATTTGATTGATCGCTTGATAAATGACCTGATATGGGGCAGAAAGAGGGTCCGCATTAAATTACAATATTTGCAAATGGTGCCAAGTAATGGTGGCCTAGGCTTACCCCACTTCCAAATTTATTACCTGTGTGCACAGCTACAATGGTGTGTTAATACCGGGGACGGAGCACTACTATCCCATATCCTAGGTCAACGCCAACAGCATGTAAACAATATTTTTAGTATACTGGAAACTGGGCTGTTTCAGCGCGCAGACTATTTCTGCCCCATCGGGGCCGCGCTACAGAAATCCTGGAATAAAATTAAGGCACTTATTCAGGCCCCCCAAATTCTGGACTTTTCCCCGCTATGGGATAACCCCGTGTTAACAGAATTCCGGACACTTAACGAAAATGAATATTGGACTCGTAGAGGTATCACATTAATTTCACATATATACACGAAAGGGAAAATTAAATCAATAGGAGAATTGACACAACAGACACCAATAACTGCATTAGAGCACTATAGATACTGCCAATTACAACACGCATTAGTAAGCACACTCAAAAAAACACCTTTTACAAGTTTCACGCAGGGGTTTTTATTATTTTGCTACAACATCGTTGGGAATAAAGTTAAGATTTCACTAATATATAGGAGATTTATTGAGGAATTAAGCTCCATCATTAAATTTAAAAGTGTAGATAAATGGAAGACGGACATTGGGGATTGTAACCCCTTACAATGGCGGGAAATATACCAAAACATTAAGAAGGCTTCCCTTTCACGACAACACCGATTGATACAATTTAAAATAATACATCGCCTATATGTTACCCCGAGTCTCTTATCCAAAATGTACAGTAATAAGGGTCAGGAATTTAGCTGCCTGAAATGCTCTCTTGTAGCCGCAGGGTTTGTACACATGCTGTGGGACTGCCCTGCCATTAGGACCTTTTGGGGCAGTATATTTCAGACCATGGCGGTAAATTGTAGGAATAATCCCCCCTTTACTATCCAAGTAGCTGTGCTTGGACTCTTTCCTCCCGAGTACAAAAATAGAACCACCAAAAAAGAACAGGCGTACTGGTTGAAGGGACTTCTTTTGGCCAAGGTGATAATTCTGAGACAGTGGGTGAAAGATAGACCTCCTATAATAAATGAATGGCAAAGCTTAATGACGAGAATAACACACTTTGAGGACATGAAACGACGCGGGGTGAGAAATGCCATATGAATGGGCGTATACAGATGGGAAATGGCGAGAGGAAACACCCTGACTGAAACCAATGACCATCTACTGCTGTGACTATTACTATTACCTCACCATAATCTAATAAACTACTTGCATCCTTATACAATAAACTTTATCGGCACTGTCCACACTAGATGGAGTTGATAAAATGCTCGGAGAAATACCCCAGAAAGGAGTAGGGGGACCTCGCCGCCCCACGTGGCGGCCGCACCAATGCCAGACGGGACGGGTGGGGGGATGATGAGGGGGGGGGATGGGCTCCTGGGTTTTGACATTCATGCCAGAGAATTGACGCAAAAATTGAGTTATTCTGATTATAGATGTGTTTCCACATATGCATGTTCTCTGGTATGGCAGTGATACACTGTTTTAAATGATTCGATATACGTGTGTATTTTTTGTGATTAGATATCTGTTTTATCTTGTTTATATTTGGAAAAAAAACAATAAAGATATATTTATATAAAAAAAAAAAAAAAAAAAAAAAAAAAAAAAAAAAAACCTTCTAAATCCATGCCAGCGATATTTTCACTACTGAACTTATTTGGGTCTATATCAAACTTTAAGATAAATCCCGCCAAATCCCAAGTCCTACACATGGGCCTCTCAGCCGCGACTCTTAATAACCTCAGATCCGCCTCCCCATTCAGGTGGGATACCCAACAATTAACTTACTTAGGAGTTAAACTTACCCCTCATCTAGCAGACCTCTACGCATTGAACTATAAACCTCTATTGAACTCCATTATTGCCCAACTTGACTCACTCAACTTCCCATTTGTATCTTGGTTTGGTAGAAAAAATCTCCTTATGTCCCTAATAATGCCAAGACTAACTTACCTAATGCAAACTCTCCCAATTGATATACCCAAAACTTTTTTCACCCTCTTGAATAAACATATTAGAAGGTTTATTTGGCATGAAAAGGCTCCCCGTATCTCTTCTTCCACGCTCTCCAAACCGAAGAGAGCTGGGGGAATAGGTTTGCCAGATCCTGAGATCTACATGAAATCCATTGTGCTATCCAGGTCTATTGATTGGATTAGATCTCCCACCAAATCCTAGCTCACCCTGGAAAATTCCTTCCTAAACTCATCTCTAAGGCCTCTCCTGTTGTCTGGCAGGCCCCTCCCCCTGGAAATGGGCTCTATGATTAAAGCCACTATAAAACTAAAGAAGGATCTCCTTCACTTCCCTCCCCACTATTACTGGTGAAAGATAGTAGTAACTCTAGCTCCTAAAGAACTCAGAGAATGCTTTCCCCACTCTTTAAGGCTCTCTGACATCCCCATAAGAGACTTAGTAGACTCCGAAGGGACCTTATTTACGGATCAGAAATTATTTGAGATATTTAAAATAAAAACTTTTAATCCCATTCCTCTGAAATTTCTAAAGGAGGAGATTCTTACTTTTCACAAAAATACTTCACAGATGGGAGAACTCTCCTGGTTTGATAAGCTGTTAAGTAATTCCCAATATCACCCCAAAATTATCTCCAAGATTTATAAGAACTTAAAATCTCCAGCCTCCAACCCCAAACCAGCTATAGTAGGCCTATGGGAGAGAGACTTACAACGCTCCCTGTCAAGCTCAGAAGTTTCTAGCATGTTGGTCTCCCCACACAGGATCTCCAGGTGTGCTTATACCTAAGAGAACAGTTATAAAATCCTTTCTCTGTGGTATAAGACCCCAGATAAGACGTGCCTCTATAATAAAGATTCATCAGACCTGTGCTGGAGATGTAAAAAAGAAAAAGGCTCCTATTTTCATATCTGGTGGTCTTGTGGGGCGATCAACCTGTGGTGGATAGAAATAAAGTGATCAATTCAATATGCCAAACTACCATTACCTGTTCCCCAGAACTTGTTCTGCTCACTCTAGGGATCCACAAAACCAACAAATATCAAGCATCTCTTTTCTCTCTCATGCTGGGAGCTGCTAGGCTATTGGGCCTGAAATTTTGGCTCACTCCAGACACCCCCAGTTTAGAGAGTTGGTATGCCAAAATTGATCAGATATACCGGCTTGAAGAAATGTCCCATTGGGAATTAAGAACAAGGTCCACTTTCCTTAATATCTGGAACCCCTGGAAAAGGTTCAGGCTATTTTCTTGAACCCATTAAATTTGTACCTCACCCGCTTACTACTTGCTGATTTAATTGTATGTGTGGTTGATTCCTTTCACCCCTCGTCTCTCCCCTCCTCCCTCCCCCACCCCTTGTCTAATACTTTATCCTTATATCATTGCTTAACTGTATACTGTTCTACCGGCATACATTAGACCTGCGAATCTCGCATCTTCTTATAGTGACAAAAGATGCTTCTTACTTTAATTATGTAATTGTAATTTGCATGTCATATTCACATATACCTGCAATGTTGAATGTTTTTTGTTTGTTTCAAAAACAAAAATAAAAATTGTCAATAAAAAAAAAGAAATTGCGCAAGCGCGGCTGCAGCTTTGGCCGAAAAGTAACGGTGGTAGTCATAGACAGCTGTTCCACCATAGTTATGACCTAACTCTACCACATTATACAAATATAGGTCCAGTTCTTCCCTTCTATGCGGGCTCACAGTGCAAATGACATTGCGATGAAGGCTAAATGCCAGGACAAATTCTGCTATGCTGAGTTTCCTATTAAGTCTTACATCTTTAGACTTAAGGACTACTGATACCTCCCCATATGTAATGGTTTTGTTATCTGGGACTTCATGTGCTGCTATAAGTAATGATGCTAGATTTACATCTTTGTCTTCGAGGATATCCTGACGAATATTTGCTGGGATAAAATGAGAAGGTGCAATAGATGAAGTAGAAGCAGACCTACCATAACATTGGACTGCGTACTGGTAGATGCGGCTGGTCTCTGAGATGCCAAGCCAGATACCGCCGAACTGGCTTCAACTGTCTCCAACCTAGCAAGGAAACCTGCCATGGAAGATGCCATGATATTAATGGCCGCATGTAACTGGGTGATTGATGTCTGGATCGTATCCAAACTGACAGGTTCCTGATTTGAAGCAGCCGTGTTTTCGCAGAGGAGACGGAAAAGTTCTGCTTTCCTAGCCAAAGCTGGAAATGGAATCCCTCTCCGCAATAGTTCGGCCGTTATCTTGGGAGCAGTCCATGATCTCAGTGACGGGATAGAACCTCTGTCGGATTGCAAATCCATGCTTCCGCGGGATGAGGATTGGTGCTTGGCGAACTCCCGAGAATTACAATTATAATAGTTAGGTGCAAATCATGGTTAGATGCTGCCCAACACCAGTGTAGCACCCAAGTGTTACTGCAATCCAACTGATGGTGCATGATGAACCAATTACTGCCCCACCACCAGCACACATGTTGCACATGACATGCTGCGGTGAGATACTACCGAGGCCTGACATGGTGGGCAACCTCCCTTCCTTCTCTAGCTAAACTAGTCAGGCAGACCAGTTAGAATGAGCCTGATGTTGTGACAGGACTTGAATCGTATCTGTAGTCGTGACAGATTGGAGCGCCTATGCCTGTAGTCGTGACAGATGTGACAAATTTGGCCTGTAGACATGACAGGACCTATATCGGACTGTAGACGTGACAGTCATTATTATGCCACCTGTAGTCGTGAAATTTTTGCCTGTAGACGTGACAGGACTCATATTGGACTGTAAACGTGACAGTCATTATTATGCAACCTGTAGTCGTGACAGGATTTAAATTCAAGTCTGTATACGTGGCAGACATGGATATGCTTCAGAATATATCATGAGTTAATACACTCTGCTATAATGTACAATTACACTAAATATAATGTGGTTAATATGAATACGTATATCGAAATTTGATCCTGTAAGTCGTGACAGGATGGTGGGGTATTGGTAACTGATTAAGTTGATCCAATTCTAACCCACTAGACCCACCACCACATGACGTAGTGAGCCCCCAACTGGTGAAAGTCAGTAACATAGTAACATAGCACATAAGGCCGAAAAAAGACATTTGTCCATCCAGTTCGGCCTGTTATCCTGCAAGTTGATCCAGTGGAAGGCAAAAAAAACCTGTGAGGTAGAAGCCAATTTCCTCACTTTAGGGGAATAAAAATTCCTTCCCGACTCCAATCAGGCAATCAGAATAAATCCCTGGATCAACGATCTCTCTCTAGTAGCTATAGCCTGTAATATTATTACACTCCAGAAATACATCCAGGCCCCTCTTGAATTCCTTTATTGTACTCACCATCACCACCTCCTCAGGCAGAGAGTTCCAGAGTCTCACTGCTCTTACCGTAAAGAATCCTCTTCTATGTTTGTGTACAAACCTTCTTTCCTCCAGAAGCAGAGGATGTCCCCTCGTCACAGTCACAGTAACTAAAGAAACAACTATACCTGCCCTCGAATCCTAACATAGGTGAGCTTCCGTGATACCGAGGTGAACACTATGAAGATCCCACGTTCTTGCCCTATTGGAGTGCGAATGCTGACGTACAATGTATACAGGATACCGTATCGCTACGGGAACACCTTGCGTGACTACCCTGAAATAAATAAACCGAATGCTGTAGCCATGGAATAGGAAACTAGCACTGCGCAGACCATGCGCCACAACACCATCTAATATTCAAAATGTACAACCATTTTTATTATTAACCCTCGCAATATCCACATTATGTATATATATTTTCCCCTGTTGCCCCGCTAATAACCTTCAGTCATTATTTTTTATAATGGCCCCTGAAGTACCCCCCCCCCCTCCCCTGGCATTATACATGCCAGACCTTTTGATTCATATATTTCCAGCTGCAATACCACTATGGCGCGCCTACATAACAACAGCCGTCAGACTAATCCAACAGGCAGAGGAAGGAAACTGAGTTATGAGCAGCACCTCAGTGCATCGATCTAACGGGTAAGCGCATGCAGTTGAAGTTATGAAGCGGACAGGGCAGTGCGGCCCCGGGTTAAACAATAATATATATGCCTACCACGGTACCTAACCAGACATAACATATTAGGGCTGGCCAGGTCCGACACTTGACCCACAGGAAAAGCCTCAATCTTACCGGAGTGCCGCTGCTCTGGCTGTGCTCGAATCTACTGCGATCCCCAGTGCTGTGGATGAATCGGAAATGACATGAGACGCCCAGTCGTCGTTCCGATGAGGACCCTGCAGGTATTTTATGCAGGTAACTCCGCCTCCCCTCGCACAAATCCGGCTAATTAAGTAATTAGCCTATAACCTATGATGTTACTAGTCTAACAAGACCAAACTTGACTCTGCTGGGGCTTTTGGTTCTTCAGGATGGCTTAAAGCTGGCTTTTCAGCCTTCCAAAGGCACAAGAACATACTGTTTGATATCTCCGTGATCGCACTGTTCCACGGAGTTTGAATCCAGCCTTAGCCAGTTCCGAATATGCCTACGAAAAGAGATATGAAAATTGACTATGTGTCCCTCAAAGGTTCAATAGGTCGCTTTCCCATCTCTCTCTGTTCCCCTGCTGGGACTGTAGTCAGAATGTCTGGCTGATGTTATCCCAGGATCCAGTAGTTTACAATGAGCCTTGGCAGGGGTGCTTTTGAAGCTCCCATCCTTATCTTTATGACACAATTACTATGACACAGCTCCAAGCAAGGGAATATTTATCTTTTAAAGCAGAATAAAGGGAACCTCTAGGCCTGTGAGTGTGTTTGTTTAAAAACAGTACTCTACTTAGGTTACCGTCGTCACAGAGTAGACACCTCAAAAACCAAGAAAGGTCTCTGGCTCCTCCTGCTTCCCCATCTGCTGCAGTCTCGGCCTCTTCATCCCCCTCTGGAGTGACAGTGACACCTGCCACCCCGCAAACAGCGGAAGTGCCAGTAGCGTCACCACCTCGGTCACCAAGTATCTCCACAATGTCCCATGGAAGCGTTCAGCTGTCTATCTCCCAAACACTGGAGTGAAAGAAGAAGTACCCCCCTACCTACCTGCGATCCCTGGCCCTGAATGCCAGCATTTCAAAATTCCTGGCTTTTGAAATGCTGTCATTCTGTCTGGTGGACATGGACAGTTTTTAAGAATCTGATGGTGGTGGCTGTCCCACAGTACGTTGTACCCAGCTGCCACTACTTTTCCAGGCGAGCCATCCCTTCCCTGCACAGCCAAGTGGGGGAAAAAATCAGGTGTGCACTATGTACTGCCTCATCCTGTACCACCTCCTCATCCAGTCAGCGTAACACCTTCACCACCAACTTCAGCACAGCCAGGGGTAAACGACAGCAGGCAGTTTTGAAACGTATCTGTTTGGGGGACAAACCCCACACCGCGCAGGAGCTGTAGACGGGCATGTAACAAGAGATCGATGAGAGGTTGGTGCCAGTGACCCTAAAACCCGGCCTGGTGGTGTGCGATAATGGGCGAAATCTCGTAGCAGCTCTGGGACTAGCCGGTTTGACGCACATCCCTTGCCTGGCGCATGTGCTGAGTTTAATTTAATAACTTGTCCCACGTTTCCGCCTGATCACATTTCAGCCATTGACCTTCCTTGGATGTGGTATCCCTTTCTCAGTCTCCCTCTCCAGCATGGAACCCTGATTCCCCGTTACCTGTGATCAACATGGTAGGTGCATAAAAGAACATCGAAAGTTGATAGGGAAGATATCCAATTTGATTGTGGCCATCACAGGGACGTCACAGGCAGAAGTTATATAGAGTCAACAAAGTGGCAGCAGGGCCTCTCCTGTATAACATTTCCTAATCCAAAATACCACAGTGACATTCCCTGTATTTTTGTATTACTCATTCTAATAACAGGGCATATTAGAAGTCCTGTAATGTTATTTATCGTCACTACCTCCCCGAGTCGGAAGTGGGTAATAGACGCGTGCCCCATCCTTTCATTCGCTTCTTCCGCTTTAATAGCTTGTCCCAAATTTCCTGTCAATCACATTTCAGCCAATGACCACCCTTGGATGTGGTATCCCTTTCTCAGGCTCCCTCTCCGGCATGGAACCCTGACTCCCAGTTACCCGTGATCACCATGGTAGGTGCATAAAAGAACATCAAAAGTTGAACTTCTGGGTCTCCAAATTGGGCACATGGCCTGAGCTTACACTTTACGCCTTGGAGGTGCTGGCCTTCCCTGCAGCCAGTGTATTGTCTGAACGTTTGTTTAGCACGGCAGGAGGGGGTTATCACAGACAAGCGCAGTCGTCTGCCCACAGCCAATGTGGACAAGCTCACGTTCATTAAAATGAACCAAACAGGGATCCCCAGGACTTGTCCATACCTTGTGCAGAATAGACATGTCTACCGGCCTCACCCAGCCATTGTTGTACTCCACCGCACTTTATTTTTAGTTTTTATATTTCCCAACGTTATGGGGTCTTACCCAAATTTAAACAATAAAATAAAATAATAAACAAAACCAAAAACCAGTGTTGGCTACCTCCTCCTCCATCGCTGTTTCCGGCCAAAAATTATTCATTCACGGTACAGAAAAGAACAAGTGATTATGTGGCTGGAGGTATAATAGATGGTCAATGGATATCAATTTTACTGCAGGCCAGTGGACTAAAGGCCCCAAAAATTATGTATTCACCATACAGAAAAGAACAATTGATAATGTGGCTGGAGGTACATTAGGCGGTCACTGTATAACAATTTTACTGTTGACCAGTTAAATTACAGGCCCCAAAAATTATGCATTCGCCGTACAGAAAAGATCAAGTCATTATGTTGTTGGAGGTATATTACACGGTCATTGTATGTCAATTTTATTGCGGGCCAGTGGAGTACAGGCCCAAACTTTAGGCATTCACTGCACAAAAGACATCAAGTGATTATATGTCTGGAGGTATATTAGACGGTCATTGGATATCTATTTTGCTGCAGGCCAGTACAAATACATGTCAAATACATATGTTTAACCCCTTAAGGACTCAGCCCTATTTCACCTTAAGGACTTGGCCATTTTTGTCTTGCAAATCTGATCAGTGTCCCTTTAAGTGCTGATAACTTTAAAACGCTTTGACTTATCTAGGCCAATCTGACACAGTTTTTTTTAAATCACATATTGTACTTAATGACACTGGTAAAATGAAGTAAAAAAAACTTATTTTTTATTTATAAAAAAAATACCAAATTTACCAAAAAATAGTAAAAATTGCAAATTTCCAAGTTTCAATTTCTCTACTTCTATGACACATAGTAATACCTCCAAAAATAGGTATTACTTTACATTTCCCATATGTCTATTTCATGTTTGGATTATTTTGGGAATAATATTTTTTTTTTTGGGAATGTTACAAGTCTTAGAAGTTTAGAATCAAATCTTGAAATTTTTCAGAAATTTTCAAAAACTCAAACTTTCAAAAAAAGTCACTTTGTGAGGCTTACATAATAGAAACCACCCAAAAAATGACCCCATTCTATAAACTAAACCCCTCAAGGTATTCAAAACTGATTTTACAAACGTTGTTAACCTTTTAGGCATTCCACAAGAATTAATGGAAAATAGAGATACAATTTAAAAATTTCACTTTTTGGGCAGATTTTCCATTTTAATATTTTTTTTCCAGTTACAAAGCAAGGGTTAACAGCCAAACCAAACTCAATATTTATGGCCCTGATTCTGTAGTTTACAGAAACACCCCATATGTGGTTGTAGACCGCTGTACGGGCACACGACAGGGCGCAGAAGGAAAGGAATGCCATATGTTTTTTGGAAGGCAGGTTTTGCTGGACTGTTTTTTTTTACACCATGTCCCATTTGAAGCCCCCCTGATGCCCCCCTAGAGTAGAAACTCCCAAAAAGTGACCCCGTTTTAGAAACTACGGGATAGGGTGGCAGT
The DNA here is from genome assembly GCF_014858855.1 of Bufo gargarizans. Taxonomy (NCBI): domain Eukaryota; kingdom Metazoa; phylum Chordata; class Amphibia; order Anura; family Bufonidae; genus Bufo; species Bufo gargarizans. The sequence continues at coordinate 101,268,911 of NC_058087.1, forward strand.
ATTGTTGGTACTAGTTTAGGGTACATATGATTTTTGGTTGCTCTATATTACACTTTTTGTGAGGTAAGGTCTGAGATGACGGTTTTATTGGCATTATTTAGGGGTGCGTGTGACTTTTGATCGCTTGCTATTACACTTTTTGTGATGTAAGGTGACCAAAAATATTTATTTTACACATTTTTTTTTTTTTTGTACGGCATTCACCTGAGGAGTTAGTTCATGTGTTATTTTAATAGAGCAAGTTATTACGGACGAGGCGATACGTAATATGTATACTTTTTTTTATTTATCTAAGTTTTACACAATAATATAATTTTTGAAAAAAAAATCATGTTTTAGTGTCTTCATATTCTGAGAGCCATTGTTTTTTCAGTTTTGGGGCGATTATCTTAGGTAGGGTCTCATTTTTTGCAGGATGAGATGACGGTTTGATTGGCACTATTTTGCTTGGCAAACACTTTTTTGATTGCTTGATGTTGTACTTTTTGTGATGTAAGGTGACAAAAAAATTGTTTATTTAGCACAGTTTTTATTTTTTACGGTGTTCATCTGAGGTGTTAGGTCATGTGATATGTTTATAGAGCCGGTCGATACGCACATGGCATACCTAATATGTATAGATTCCCCCCCCCCCCTATTGTTTACCAATTATTTTTTTTTACTTTATTTGGGGAAAATTACGAAACTTTTAATTTTTGGGGGGGGCCGACTTTTTTTTTCAACTTTTTTTTCACTTTATTTTTTGTCCCACTTTGGGACTTGAACTTTTGGGGGTCTAATGGCCTTTACAATTCCTTCCAATACTTCTGTATTGGAATGCATTGGCTGTATGATTAATACTGTGTGTATTACTCATACAGCTTCCGGCCTGTGAGATCCAGGGGGCTGGATCTCACAGGCACGTCAAAGGAAGGCATTGGCGATGCCTCAGGAAGGCATTGCGCTGCCTTCCATGCCATCGGGTCCATCCTTCAGCTGCATGGGGACCCGATGGCACTGCCGCCCGCCATCGCACCAGGTAAAAGCCGCAAACTGCAGGTCTGAATTGACCTGCGGTTTGCGGCGATCGCCGATGCGGGGGGGATCACATGACCCCCCCCGGCATTGTGACAGGATTCCCGCTGAATGATTTCAGTGGACATCCTCTTCTGATTAACCCGCGCCGCAATAAAGTTAGGCTGTACGGGTACGTCCTGGGTCCTTAAGGACTCGGCAAACATGGCGTACCGGTGCGTTCTAAGTCCCTAAGAGGTTAAAATAACAAAAAATTAAATTAAATTGAAAACATGGCTAACAAAATCCCCACTCTTGAAAAAAAAAACAATGGTAATAGGTAGGGATGAGCGAACTCGAACTGTATAGTTCGGGTTCGTACCGAATTTTGGGGTGTCCGTGACACGGACCCGAACCCGGACATTTTCGTAAAAGTCTGGGTTCGGGTTCGGTGTTCGTCGCTTTCTTGGTGCTTTTGTGACGCTTTCTTGGCGCTTTTTGAAAGGCTGCAAAGCAGCCAATCAACAAGCGTCATACTACTTGCCCCAAGAGGCCATCACAGCCATGCCTACTATTGGCATGGCTGTGATTGGCCAGAGCACCATGTGACCCAGCCTCTATTTAAGCTGGAGTCACATAGTGCCGCCCGTCACTCTGCTCTGATTAGCGTAGGGAGAGGTTGCGGCTGCGACAGTAGGGCGAGATTAGGCAGATTAACTCCTCCAAAGTACTTGATTATTGATCGATCTGCAGCTGTGGATCATTGAGCTGCCGATACTCAATTGCTCACTGTTTTTAGGCTGCCCAGACCGTTTGTCAGTCACATTTTTCAGGGGTGTTCGGCGGCCATTTTGTGTCTTGTGGTGCGCCAGCACAAGCTGCGACCAAGTGCATTTAACCCTCAATGGTGTGGTTGTTTTTTGGCTAAAGCCTACATCAGGGTGAAGCTGTCACACCAAGTGCATTTAACCAGCAATAGTCTGCTTATTTTTTGGCCATATACTACATCAGGGGCAAGCTGCGCCCGTCACCAAGTGCATTTAACCCTCAGTAGTGTGGTTGGTCAAGCTATCACACCAAGTGCATTTAACCAGCAATAGTCTGTTCATTTTTTGGCCATATACTAAATCAGGGGCAAGCTGCGCCCGTCACCAAGTGCATTTAACCAGCAATAGTCTGTTCATTTTTTGGCCATATACTACATCAGGGGCAAGCTGCGCCCGTCACCAAGTGCATTTAACCCTCAGTAGTGTGGTTGGTCAAGCTATCACACCAAGTGCATTTAACCAGCAATAGTCTGTTCATTTTTTGGCCATATACTAAATCAGGGGCAAGCTGCGCCCGTCACCAAGTGCATTTAACCAGCAATAGTCTGTTCATTTTTTGGCCATATACTACATCAGGGGCAAGCTGCGCCCGTCACCAAGTGCATTTAACCCTCAGTAGTGTGGTTGGTCAAGCTATCACACCAAGTGCATTTAACCAGCAATAGTCTGTTCATTTTTTGGCCATATACTACATCAGGGGCAAGCTGCGCCCGTCACCAAGTGCATTTAACCCTCAGTAGTGTGGTTGGTCAAGCTGTGACACCAAGTGCATTTAACCAGCAATAGTCTGTTCATTTTTTGGCCATATACTACATCAGGGGCAAGCTGCGCCCGTCACCAAGTGCATTTAACCAGCAATAGTGTGGTTATTTTTTGGCCATATCCCAGTCTAATTCTGTCACTAAATCCATACCGGTCACCCAGCGCCTAAATACTAGGCCTCAAATTTATATCCCGCTAAATCTGTCGTTACCGCTGTACTGTTGTGGCTGGGCAAGTTATTTAGTGTCCGTCAAAGCACATTTTTTGTTCAGGGTTGAAATACAATTCCCAATTTAGCAATTTCATAATTTAGTGGTTTCTGCTATATCAGAGCTATTTGAAATATATCCCTAAAAGGGTATATAATATTCAAGGTGCACATAGGGTCATTCAGAATAACTTCACACACACGCTACTGTGCATTTCCAAGTCCAATTCTGTTAGTAAATCCATACCGGTCACCCAGCGCCTAAATACTAGGCCTCAAATTTATATCCCGCTAAATCTCTCGTTACCGCTGTCCTGTTGTGGCTGGGAAAGTTATTTAGTGTCCGTCAAAGCACATTTTTTGTTCTGGGTTGAAATACAATTCCCAATTTAGCAATTTCATAATTTAGTGGTTTCTGCTATATCAGAGCTATTTGAAATCTATCCCTAAAAGGGTATATAATATTCAAGGTGCACATAGGGTCATTCAGAATAACTTCACACACACGCTACTGTGCATTTCCAAGTCTAATTCTGTCACTAAATCCATACCGGTCACCCAGCGCCTAAATAGTAGGCCTCAAATTTATATCCCGCTGAATTTGAATACAATACATTGGGCCAAATAATATTTTTGTTGTTGTGGTGAACCATAACAATGAGGAAAACATCTAGTAAGGGACGCGGACGTGGACATGGTCGTGGTGGTGTTAGTGGACCCTCTGGTGCTGGGAGAGGACGTGGCCGTTCTGCCACATCCACACGTCCTAGTGTACCAACTACCTCAGGTCCCAGTAGCCGCCAGAATTTACAGCGATATATGGTAGGGCCCAATGCCGTTCTAAGGATGGTAAGGCCTGAGCAGGTACAGGCATTAGTCAATTGGGTGGCCGACAGTGGATACAGCACGTTCACATTATCTCCCACCCAGTCTTCTGCAGAAAGCGCACAGATGGCGCCTGAAAACCAACCCCATCAGTCTGTCACATCACCCCCATGCATACCAGGGAAACTGTCTCAGCCTCAAGTTATGCAGCAGCCTGCTACTGACTGCCGCCATCTGGGACCGAGCACCCCAAAGGCAGCTTCAAGGAGTTCCCTGGCATGGCACTTCTTCAAACAATGTGCTGACGACAAGACCCGAGTGGTTTGCACGCTGTGCCATCAGAGCCTGAAGCGAGGCATTAACGTTCTGAACCTGAGCACAACCTGCATGACCAGGCACCTGCATGCAAAGCATGAACTGCAGTGGAGTAAACAACTTAAAACCAAGGAAGTCACTCAGGCTCCCCCTGCTACCTCTTCTGCTGCTGCCGCCTCGGCCTCTTCTGCTGCTGCCGCCTCGGCCTCTTCCTCCGCCTCTGGAGGAACGTTGGCACCTGCCGCCCAGCAAACAGGGGATGTACCACCAACACCACCACCACCACCACCTCCGTCACCAAGCGTCTCAACCATGTCACACGGCAGTGTTCAGCTCTCCATCTCACAAACATTTGAGAGAAAGCGTAAATTCCCACCTAGCCACCCTCGATCCCTGGCCCTGAATGCCAGCATTTCTAAACTACTGGCCTATGAAATGCTGTCATTTAGGCTGGTGGACACAGACAACTTCAAACAGCTCATGTCGCTTGCTGTCCCACAGTATGTTGTTCCCAGCCGCCACTACTTCTCCAAGAGAGCCGTGCCTTCCCTGCACAACCAAGTATCCGATAAAATCAAGTGTGCACTGCGCAACGCCATCTGTAGCAAGGTCCACCTAACCACAGATACGTGGACCAGTAAGCACTGCCAGGGACGCTATATCTCCCTAACTGCACACTGGGTAAATGTAGTGGCAGCTGGGCCCCAGGCGGAGAGCTGTTTGGCGCACGTCCTTCCGCCGCCAAGGATCGCAGGGCAACATTCTTTGCCTCCTGTTGCCACCTCCTCCTTCTCGGCTTCCTCCTCCTCTTCTTCCACCTGCTCATCCAGTCAGCCACACACCTTCACCACCAACTTCAGCACAGCCCGGGGTAAACGTCAGCAGGCCATTCTGAAACTCATATGTTTGGGGGACAGGCCCCACACCGCACAGGAGTTGTGGCGGGGTATAGAACAACAGACCGACGAGTGGTTGCTGCCGGTGAGCCTCAAGCCCGGCCTGGTGGTGTGTGATAATGGGCGAAATCTCGTTGCAGCTCTGGGACTAGCCGGTTTGACGCACATCCCTTGCTTGGCGCATGTGCTGAATTTGGTGGTGCAGAAGTTCATACACAACTACCCCGACATGTCAGAGCTGCTGCATAAAGTGCGGGCCGTCTGTTCGCGTTTCCGGCGTTCACATCCTGCTGCTGCTCGCCTGTCTACGCTACAGCGTAACTTCGGCCTTCCCGCTCACCGCCTCATATGCGACGTGCCCACCAGGTGGAACACCACCTTGCACATGCTGGACAGACTGTGCGAGCAGCAGCAGGCCATAGTGGAGTTTCAGCTGCAGCACGCACGGGTCAGTCGCACTACAGAACAGCACCACTTCACCACCAATGACTGGGCCTCCATGCGAGACCTGTGTGCCCTGTTGCGCTGTTTCGAGTACTCCACCAACATGGCCAGTGGCGATGACGCCGTTATCAGCGTTACAATACCACTTCTATGTCTCCTTGAGAAAACACTTAGGGCGATGATGGAAGAGGAGGTGGCCCAGGAGGAGGAGGAGGAGGAGGAGGAAGAGGGGTCATTTTTAGCACTTTCAGGCCAGTCTCTTCGAAGTGACTCAGAGGGAGGTTTTTGGCAACAGCAGAGGCCAGGTACAAATGTGGCCAGCCAGGGCCCACTACTGGAGGACGAGGAGGACGAGGATGAGGAGGAGGTGAGGAGGATGAGGATGAAGCATGGTCACAGCGGGGTGGCACCCAACGCAGCTCGGGTCCATCACTGGTGCGTGGCTGGGGGGAAAGGCAGGACGATGACGATACGCCTCCCACAGAGGACAGCTTGTCCTTACCCCTGGGCAGCCTGGCACACATGAGCGACTACATGCTGCAGTGCCTGCGCAACGACAGCAGAGTTGCCCACATTTTAACCTGTGCGGACTACTGGGTTGCCACCCTGCTGGATCCACGCTACAAAGACAATGTGCCCACCTTACTTCCTGCACTGGAGCGTGATAGGAAGATGCGCGAGTACAAGCGCACGTTGGTAGACGCGCTACTGAGAGCATTCCCAAATGTCACAGGGGAACAAGTGGAAGCCCAAGGCCAAAGCAGAGGAGGAGCAAGAGGTCGCCAAGGCAGCTGTGTCAATGCCAGCTCCTTTGAGGGCAGGGTTAGCATGGCAGAGATGTGGAAAACTTTTGTCAACACGCCACAGCTAACTGCACCACCACCTGATACGCAACGTGTTAGCAGGAGGCAACATTTCACTAACATGGTGGAACAGTACATGTGCACACCCCTCCACGTACTGACTGATGGTTCGGCCCCATTCAACTTCTGGGTCTCTAAATTGTCCACGTGGCCAGAGCTAGCCTTTTATGCCTTGGAGGTGCTGGCCTGCCCGGCGGCCAGCGTTTTGTCTGAACGTGTATTCAGCACGGCAGGGGGCGTCATTACAGACAAATGCAGCCGCCTGTCTACAGCCAATGTGGACAAGCTGACGTTCATAAAAATGAACCAGGCATGGATCCCACAGGATCTGTCCGTCCCTTGTCCAGATTAGACATTAACTACCTCCCCTTAACCATATATTATTGGACTCCAGGGCACTTCCTCATTCAATCCTATTTTTATTTTCATTTTACCATTATATTGCGAGGCTACCCAAAGTTGAATGAACCTCTCCTCTGTCTGGGTGCCGGGGTCTAAATATATGCCAATGGACTGTTCCAATGTTGGGTGACGTGAAGCCTGATTCTCTGCTATGACATGCAGAATGATTCTCTGCTGACATGAAGCCAGATCCTCTGTTACGGGACCTCTCTCCTCTGCCTGGGTGCTGGGCCTAAATTTATGAAAATGGACTCTTACAGTGGTGGGTAACGTGAAGCCTGATTCTCTGCTATGATATGAAGACTGATTCTCTGCTAACATGAAGCCAGATTGTCTGTTACGGGACCTCTCTCCTCTGCCTGGGTGCTGGGCCTAAATATATGCCAATGGACTGTTGCAGTGGTGGCTGACGTGAAGCCTCATTCTCTGCTATGACATGCAGACTAATTCTCTGCTGACATAAAGTCAGATCCTCTGTTACGGGACCTCTCTCCTCTGCCTGGGTGCTGGGCCTAAACTTATGAAAATGGACTCTTACAGTGGTGGGTGACGTGAAGCCTCATTCTCTGCTATGACATGCAGACTAATTCTCTGCTGACATGAAGCCAGATTGTCTGTTACGGGACCTCTCTCCTCTGCCTGTGTGCTGGGCCTAAATATATGCCAATGGACTGTTGCAGTGGTGGCTGACGTAAAGCCTCATTCTCTGCTATGACATGCAGACTGATTCTCTGCTGACATGAAGCCAGATTGTCTGTTACGGGACCTCTCTCCTCTGCCTGGGTGCTGGGCCTAAATATATGCCAATGGACTGTTGCAGTGGTGGGTGACGTGAAGCCTCATTCTCTGCTATGACATGCAGACTAATTCTCTGCTGACATGAAGCCAGATTGTCTGTTACGGGACCTCTCTCCTCTGCCTGGGTGCTTGGCCTAAACTTATGAAAATGGACTGTTGCAGTGGTGGGTGACGTGAAGCCTGATTCTCTGCTATGACATGCAGACTGATTCTCTACTGACATGAAGCCAGATTGTCTGTTACGGGACCTCTCTCCTCTGCCTGTGTGCTGGGCCTAAATATATGCCAATGGACTGTTGCAGTGGTGGCTGACGTGAAGCCTCATTCTCTGCTATGACATGCAGACTAATTCTCTGCTGACATGAAGCCAGATTGTCTGTTACGGGACCTCTCTCCTCTGCCTGTGTGCTGGGCCTAAATATATGCCAATGGACTGTTGCAGTGGTGGCTGACGTGAAGCCTCATTCTCTGCTATGACATGCAGACTAATTCTCTGCTGACATGAAGCCAGATTGTCTGTTACGGGACCTCTCTCCTCTGCCTGTGTGCTGGGCCTAAATATATGCCAATGGACTGTTGCAGTGGTGGCTGACGTGAAGCCTCATTCTCTGCTATGACATGCAGACTGATTCTCTGCTGACATGAAGCCAGATTGTCTGTTACGGGACCTCTCTCCTCTGCCTGGTGCTGGGCCTAAATATATGCCAATGGACTGTTGCAGTGGTGGGTGACGTGAAGCCTCATTCTCTGCTATGACATGCAGACTAATTCTCTGCTGACATGAAGCCAGATTGTCTGTTACGGGACCTCTCTCCTCTGCCTGGGTGCTGGGCCTAAACTTATGAAAATGGACTCTTACAGTGGTGGCTGACGTGAAGCCTGATTCTCTGCTATGACATGAAGACTGATTCTCTGCTGACATGAAGCCAGATCCTCTGTTACGGGACCTCTCTCCTCTGCCTGGGTGCTGGGCCTAAACTTATGAAAATGGACTCTTACAGTGGTGGGTGACGTGAAGCCTCATTCTCTGCTATGACATGCAGACTAATTCTCTGCTGACATGAAGCCAGATTGTCTGTTACGGGACCTCTCTCCTCTGCCTGGGTGCTGGGCCTAAATTTATGACAATGGACTGTTGCAGTGGTGGGTGACGTGAAGCCTGATTCTCTGCTATGACATGCAGCCTGATTCTCTGCTGACATGAAGCCAGATTGTCTGTTACGGGACCTCTCTCCTCTGCCTGTGTGCTGGGCCTAAATATATGCCAATGGACTGTTGCAGTGGTGGCTGACGTGAAGCCTCATTCTCTGCTATGACATGCAGACTAATTCTCTGCTGACATGAAGCCAGATCCTCTGTTACGGGACCTCTCTCCTCTGCCTGGGTGCTGGGCCTAAATTTATGAAAATGGACTCTTACAGTGGTGGGTGACGTGAAGCCTGATTCTCTGCTATGACATGAAGACTGATTCTCTGCTGACGTGAAGCCAGATTGTCTGTTACGGGACCTCTCTCCTCTGCCTGGGTGCTGGGCCTAAATATATGCCAATGGACTGTTGCAGTGGTGGCTGACGTGAAGCCTCATTCTCTGCTATGACATGCAGACTAATTCTCTGCTGACATGAAGCCAGATCCTCTGTTACGGGACCTCTCTCCTCTGCCTGGGTGCTGGGCCTAAATTTATGAAAATGGACTCTTACAGTGGTGGGTGACGTGAAGCCTGATTCTCTGCTATGACATGAAGACTGATTCTCTGCTGACATGAAGCCAGATTGTCTGTTTCGGGACCTCTCTCCTCTGCCTAGGTGCTGGGCCTAAATATATGCCAATGGACTATTGTAGTGGTGGCTGACGTGAAGCCTCATTCTCTGCTATGACATGCAGACTAATTCTCTGCTGACATGAAGCCAGATTCTCTGTTACGGGACCTCTCTCCTCTGCCTGGGTTCGGGGGCCTAAATATCTGAGAATGGACTGTTCCAGTGGTGGGTGACGGGAAGCCAGATTCTCTGCTATGGGACCTCTCTCCAATTGATTTTGGTTAATTTTTATTTATTTAATTTTTATTTTAATTCATTTCCCTATCCACATTTGTTTGCAGGGGATTTACCTACATGTTGCTGCCTTTTGCAGCCCTCTAGCCCTTTCCTGGGCTGTTTTACAGCCTTTTTAGTGCCGAAAAGTTCGGGTCCCCATTGACTTCAATGGGGTTCGGGTTCGGGACGAAGTTCGGATCGGGTTCGGATCCCGAACCCGAACATTTTCGGGAAGTTCGGCCAAACTTCTCGAACCCGAACATCCAGGTGTTCGCTCAACTCTAGTAATAGGTTAAATTCAATTAAACGTGGTTGTCACAGGTGTTGAATTCCTCTGAAATCCATGCCTCATTCATTTTTAGAAATGTGAGGTAGTCCACACTGTCATGAGCTAGGTCACGATCCCCCCTGCTGCACTGAACGTCCTTTCGGACAGGACATTCAACGAGGGAAAAGCTTAGAGTTCCATGGCAAATAGTGCCAGGTCTGGCCACAGGTCAAGCCTGCACACCCAGTGAAAGGATTTGGACCTTTCTGGACCTCTACGACAACCTTGGTTTGAGACACTGACGTCAGGAGAGATGTTTCTCAGTTGCTAATAACAGACACACACAAGTATCACTGAGAAACACTCTAACTTTATTATGCTATCGCTTGGCCTTATATAGGCAGTAGAAAAGTTTGCATAACAACAGCGTTAAACCAATCATAAAATATAAACATTGGTGCTCACACACATACTACCGGAACATCCTTTTATGGTATGTATACGTGCACTAAATTTATGGTATGTATACGTGCACTAAATAAGAAGAATAGGTTTTAATCACTAACATATAAGAATGTACACAGTTGTGACCCTGAAAAGACAAGAATGTTTGTTCTAATTCTAGGATATTCCTAGAATCTGTCCTGAGACAGATAAGTGAACCTAACTCACAGCGGGGGGATGTGAAACAGTGCGTGGGTGAGATGTTATAACAATTCTTTACATATGTAGAGAAGACAAGATGGAGTCACATTTCTCTTCAATCCCCTCTTAGAACCAAATTTCTTAGATAATATGGTTCTTACCTTTGCCCTTTTCCCTGTATACCACCAGATATTTTCTATATCCTTCATGTGTGTTGTCTTCAGGATTAGGCATAAAATGACATATTTGATACTCCTTTCATTATTAGTTTCCGTACACATGGTATGATACATGTTGCAACTAATGCTATTACTATAATAATTATCAGGATAATGATTCCCAACTGTACAAGTGCCTGTTTCCAGGTAGTGAACCAGCTAAAATACTGATGCCAAGTCAGATGCCAAGTTTGGTGATCTCATCAAATAGCCATAGAAGTCTGCATGCATCGTGCATGAGCAGCCACCGGTGCAGTGAAAAAAAAACAAGCTCCCCCGATCCTCTCCTGCCACAGAGTTTGTACAGGTAGTCGTTAATGGCACGTTTCTGCTGAAGCAGCCTATCTAGCATATACAATGTGGAGTTCCAGCGTGTCGGGCAGTCACAAATCAGACGTCTGACGGGCAAGTGGTGTCGTCGCTGAACGTCAGCAAGACGAGCCATGGCCGTGTAAGAGCTTCTAAAATGGCCAGAGATTTTCCTGGGCTGCTGCAAGACGTCCTGGATCCTGGGGTATTCAGCAACGAATCCCTGCACGACTAAGTTCAGGATGTGTGCCATGCACGGCATGTGTGTCATTTTGCCTTGTTTCAGCGTGCTCAGCTGGAGTAGGAGGAGAAGAAGAGGCAGGGCTGCATGCAATCCGTGGGGGTAACACCAAATCCACACAGATGCCACGGGTTGCATGCTTGATGGCCGTCAGAAGGTTCACCTAGTGGGCAGTAAAAGTTATGTACCTTCCCTGCCTGTGTTTTCTAGACCACGTGTCTGGTCAGATGTATCTTGGCAACGACACTGTGTGCCAGAAATACATCCCCTTGCTGCTGAACGTGGCCTTATAGCTCCGGAATGGCCTTCTGGGAGAAATATTTCCTTCAGACAAGCAGGCGATAAACCGTTGGGCAAGAGGGTTATCAGGCGTCATTATCTTTTTACATTCGAACATTTGGGCCACGGAAACCTTCCTTTGAAGGTGATCGTGCATGGTGGATGGCTCGTTCCAGATACATTAGCAATCAGCTTTTTGCCTCCTGTGCACTGTAAGTTCTGCCTGCTTCTACTCCTTCTCCTCTCTATCTGCTGCTCCGTTCCTCGATCTGAACTCCCCTCCTCTTCATATCTTGTGGGCACCCACATGACATTCATCGACACGTCATCATCGTCACCTTCACCACCACTGACATGGAGTAGGCAGCAACAGCGGAGACCACCCTCCTTGGGCTGATCTGGGTACTGTTGTCAGATTGCTAGGTGGCGATTGTTGATATACAAAAAAGTGCACAGGTCTAGCTTAGAGCCTTGACCAAATATTCCCAAATTATATGAATTAAATGTACTGGTCCCTTGTTGGGGATCAAAGGGAATAAAACTTAACGTTTAATGATATTAAAATTAAAATAAATGGCACAAAAAAAGGGATACAAAGAATAGACAAGCCCGGATGGGCCAAAGACAATTGCACGAATATGCACCAGTGAAAGTATGGAAAGTTCTTACCCGGATGGTTTGATGGACGGACAGGTCTGTGTGGATGGAACCTGGTCGGTGATGCCACAGGAGAGAAGTCCAGTTCTTGGAGGGTGCTGCTCACTGGAGCACGTGCATTAAGGATGGTACCAAGATATGCTGGACGGTAGGTAAGGTCGGGAGTGTTAGTCCCTAGTGTATCCCTGGTGAGGGGGAAGGGGGCTAGTAGACCCTGCCTACCTATACGGAGTGCTTGCTCCGCAAGGAGCGACCCCGTCCGGATACCTAACCCTGGTACGGGCCAGTGTCCCTATTAAGCCCTAGAAATGTCCCGACGTGTCACGTTTCCGTTTAGAAAAAACTCATCAGGGGACGTAAAAAGTACAGGGTAGCAGGCAAAATAGTGCCTGAAAAAAAAGAGCAATATTGGCAGCTAGACCAACTAAGGGGGCTAGCTACAGGTGTGGGAGCTGAGTCGGTGAGCCAGGGTGATGGCTAGTGGACGCTATAGAACGGTCCAGGGGGGCCTATTCGAGCTCCAGGTACGGTGGCCAGGCCAGTGGGACCGGACAACAGAAAATCCTATCAACAGGACCGTGGGTGCTAGCTAGCCAGTGGGCTGTCAAAGCACATAGACAAAAAGCGCTAATGAAGCGCGTGATGCGGTCACTGTGGGGCCCAAATCAGAGGGTGTAAAGTCGGGGGCTGTTGGCACTGCTTACCTCAAATGTGCCGTTTAAATGAAGGCGAGCGCAGCGCGCTCATTACCAAGGCATGCCCCCCCAGATTTGTCACGTGGAGACCGATAAGGCTGCGTCCCGTAAACGAATGTCCTGCATGCCATGGAACGCAGCGTCGGACGGCGCGTGCGTTCCACAAGCCACCACAGGGGCTGCACAGATGGAGCTGTGCGCAGCACCGAGGGCGGAGACAGGTGGAAAGCAAGCGTCATACGCCGACGCCGAGAAGGCACGCAGGAGGATGGGAGGGGCGAAAAAGTAGGAGCCTGGGGGCGGGCTGGGTGCCTGGCAACTAGACGCTGCATTAGGACATACGGCGAATGAGTTGCTGAAATAAGAGGCCAGCGTGTCAGCGGTCTCAGGGATGGAGCAAAAACAATTTTTGCTAATTGCATCAGAGCTTCTTAGGGAGGGTAATCATAAGCAACTGAACCCAGTTGCTGTAACAGGAGGCCAGCGATGAGGCCAGGAGGTACAAGGGACGTGAAGTGTAAAGATTGGGTACAATCGATTTAAATAAAGTAGTTTTGATTAAATTAAATTACAGACGTGGACAAAATTGTTGGTACCCTTTGGTCAATGAAAGAAAAAGTCACAATGGTCACAGAAATAACTTTAATCTGACAAAAGTAATAATAAATTAAAATTCTATAAATGTTAACCAATGAAAGTCAGACATTGTTTTTCAACCATGCTTCAACAGAATTATGTAAAAAAATAAACTCATGAAACAGGCATGGACAAAAATGATGGTACCCCTAGAAAACACAGAACATAATGTGACCAAAGGGACATGTTAATTCAAGGTGTGTCCACTAATTAGCATCACAGGTGTCTACAACCTTGTAATCAGCCATTGGGCCTATATATATGGCTCCAGGTAATCACTGTGTTGTTTGGTGATATGGTGTGTACCACACTCGACATGGACCAGAGGAAGCAAAGGAAAGAGCTGTCTCAAGAGATCAGAAAGAAAATTATAGACAAGCATGTTAAAGGTAAAGGCTATAAGACCATCTCCAAGCAACTAGATGTTCCTGTGAGTACAGTTGCACATATTATTCATAAGTTTAAGATCCATGGGACTGTAGCCAACCTCCCTGGACGTGGCCGCAGGAGGAAAATTGATGACAAATCTAAGAGACGGATAATCCGAATGGTAACAAAAGAGCCTAGAAAGACTTCTAAAGAGATTCAAGGTGAACTTCATGCTCAAGGAACATCAGTGTCAGATCGCACCATCCGTCGTTGTTTGAGCCAAAGTGGACTACATGGGAGACGACCAAGGAGGACACCATTGTTGAAAACGAATCATAAAAAAGCAAGACTGGAATATGCCAAACTACATGTTGACAAGCCACAAAGCTTCTGGGAGAATGTCCTGTGGACAGATGAGACAAAAATCGAAGTTTTTGCCAAGGCACATCAGCTGTATGTTCACAGACGAAAAAATGAAGCATATCAAGAAAAGAACACTGTCCCTACTGTGAAACATGGAGGAGGCTCTGTTATGTTCTGGGGCTGCTTTGCTGCGTCTGGCACAGGGTGTCTTGAATCTGTGCAGGGTACAATGAAATCTCAAGACTATCAAGGAATTCTAGAGAGAAATGTACTAGCCAGTGTCAGAAAGCTTGGTCTCAGTCGCAGGTCATGGGTCTTGCAACAGGACAATGACCCAAAACACACCGCTAAAAACACCCAAGAATGGCTAAGAGGAAAAAATTGGACTATTCTAAAGTGGCCTTCTATGAGCCCTGACCTCAATCCTATTGAGCATCTTTGGAAGGAGCTGAAACATGCAGTCTGGAAAAGGCACCCTTCAAACCGGACACAACTGGAGCAGTTTGCTCATGAGGAGTGGGCCAAAATACCTGCTGAGAGGTGCAGATGTCTCATTGACAGTTACAGGAAGCGTTTGATTGCAGTGATTGCCTCAAAAGGTTGCGCAACAAAATATTAAGTTAGGGGTACCATCATTTTTGTCCATGCCTGTTTCATGAGTTTATTTTTTTACATAATTCTGTTGAAGCATGGTTGAAAAACAATGTCTGACTTTCATTGGTTAACATTTATAGAATTTTAATTTATTATTACTTTTGTCAGATTAAAGTTATTTCTGTGACCATTGTGACTTTTTCTTTCATTGACCAAAGGGTACCAACAATTTTGTCCACGTCTGTAAATCCAGGAGTAATGGGACAAAAGGTGTCATCAGATAGTCACAGAAAACAACTAAAGTTGAGCTGTTCATTAAGCCCCAACGGTGTCATGGATTTAAGATAATGGATCCAGCGGAGTTCCCGCTGAAGGACCGCCCGGTCCCAATCACCTCCACGGCGTGGAGGGACGACCCGGTCAATGCCCATGAAGGACACATGGGCAGTGCCGTTATGATGAATGCGGATGTGGTTGGCTATTGGTGTGTCCTGTGTGACTGTTGATACCTCCTCTTCCTGACCCGATTCCAAGAATGGCTGCGCATCGGTTAGGGCTTGAAATGGATGGGAAAATATTTATTCTGACTCAGGGATATGGTGGTGGTGTCATTGTGGGGGCACACAGCAGAGAGTGAAGAGGGTGCAGATAGAGAGGTTGAGGAGGATGCAGAAGCGGAAGGCTGACTGAGCTACTCAACCAACTCTGGTGTGTCCTTTGACATAATCGCACGCACCTTCTGCAACTTCCCACTTAGGCTCTGGACTGGTGTACCTGCCCGACCCTACCACCCCTGCAGAATGGACAGCCTCTTCTTCTGCCTGTCATTTTCAAAATGACCCTGTGACAAAAGCCCCTATAGAAGAGCAGTATTTGTGGAAGAAGGTATATTACACCCCTGCCTCAATTCGTTTTTTTGGGGTCAGCTGGTATGTCACGCCAGTAGAAATTATTTGTTCCAATAGCGTTTGTCACTCTTTGTAGCTGTGGTAAAGCAGCAAAACCGCAAACAAATGTTGCACTACCCAAATGCACTATATAGAAAGTATATTATTGGTATATCATACCCCTGCCTCAATCACTTTTTTGGGGGGTCAACTAGTATATCACACCAGTAGAAATTATTTGTTCCAATAGCGTTTGTCACTCTGAGTAGCTGCGGTAACACAGCAAAAACGCAAACAAATGCTGCACTACCCAAATATACTATATAGAAAGTATATTATTGGTATATAACAGCCCACATCACTTTTTTAGGGGGCAGCTGGTATATCACATCAGTACTAGAGTTGAGCGGACACCTGGATGTTCGGGTTCGACGGGTTTGGCCGAACTTCACAAAAAAGTTTGAGTTTGGGACCCGAACTTGACCCCGAACCCCATTGAAGTCAATGGCGACCCAAACTTTGGAGCACTAAAATGCCTCTAAAAAAGTCATGGAAAAGGCTAGATGGATGCAAATGAAAGCAGAATGTGGTTAAGAGCATGGCAAGTGCTCTGCATACAAATGAGCAAGGGAAATGACTTCAAATAACATAAAATACGTAAAAATATAAAAAAAATTGTCTTGATCTAGGAGGAGGAGGTCCATAGGGAGTAGGAGTTTGAGGAGGCGGTGGATGTGACAGTGTAGGTGGAAGTGGCGGTGGAGGAAGAGGAGGTAGCCAACACTGGTTTTTGTTTTTTATTTTATTTTTGTTTAAATTTGGGTAGACCCCAAAACATTGGGAAATATAAAAATAAAACAAAGAGAAAGTGTGCTGGAGTACAACAATGGCTGTGTGAGGCCAGCATACATGTCTATTCTGCACAAGGTACGGACATGTCCTATTGGATCCCTGCCTGGTTCATTTTAATGAACGTGAGCTTGTCCACATTGGCTATGGACAGGCGGCTGCATTTGTCTGTGATAACCCCCTCCTGCCATGCTAAACAAACGTTCAGACAATACACTGGCTGCAGAGCATGCCAGCACCTCCAAGGTGTAAAGGGCAAGCTCAGGCCATGTGCCCAATTTGCAGACCCATAAGTTGAAGGGGGCAGACCCATCAGTCAGTACGTGTAGGCATGTGCACACATACTGCCACCATGTCGCACGCCCCTTCACACCCCCTTGATGTCCACGATCCAATTGGATATCTTCTCTATCAACTTTTGATGTTCTTTTCTGCGCCTACCATGGTGATCACGGGTAACGGGAAATCAGGTTTCTATGCCGGAGAGGATGAAATTAAATGTAATTGAGCGGAAATGTGGGACGAATTATTGAGGCCGAAGTTTCCAAGTAAAGGAGGGGGCGCTGGGGAATTACCCATTCCCGACTCCGGGAGGTAGTGAAGATAAATAACAATACAGGACTCTTAAGATGTCCTGTTATTGAAATGATAAAAAAAAAAATTACAGGGAATGTTACTGAGGTATTTTTGATTTGGAAACGTTAGACAGGAGAGGCCCTGCTGCCGCTTTGTGGACTCTAAATAACATCTGCCTGATCGCACATCCCCGTGACATCCACGATCCAATTGGATATCTTCTCTATCAACTTTCGATGTTCTTTTCTGCGCCTACCGTGGTGATCACTACCTCTCCGGCTTGGAATCAGGGTTCCAAGCCGGAGAGGTAGCGTGAGAAAGGGACACCACATCCAAGGGAGGTCAATTGCTAAAATGTGATCGGGCGGAAATGTGGGACAAGTTATTAAAGCGGAAGGATTGAATGAGAGGGGGCGTGCGTCAATTAAAGATGAATTATAGAAATGTAAGTCCCTGTCACCTATGCAGAACAGAAGTATATTCACAGCAAAAATAGGTTACTGTCACCCCAGAATGTAACAGATGCTTTTGAACCCTGCTTCCTCTTTTGCTGTGCTTGTGCCTCTATGCGACCACGCACCTGTTCCTCCGAACTAGACGGGTCATTTGCATGAGCTTGATTCCATGTGGGGTCTAGTACCTCATCATTCTCCACATCATCTTCCACCCACCCTTTACCCCTGCCCTCCTTGTCAGTCTGCAGACAGCCACAGCAGTTGGCACCTGTGTTTTGTCATCATCAGAGACGTGCTGCGGTGGTCTTCCCATGTCCTTATACTGAAACATAAGTGGTTGGGCATCAGTGTCTCTTCCACTTCTGGGGCAGGGCTATGTGGATGGCTCATTGAAACCCTTCCGGCAGAGTCATCAAAAAGCATAAGGAGACTGCTGCATGACTTGAGGCTCAGACTGCTTGCCTGATTTGCAAGGGGGTGAGTTGAATGTCCATGGGCTGTAGGTGCCAACTCTGATCTTTCTGCAGGGGACTGGGCCAGAGACAATGTGAAGGAACTGTAGGCACTGTCAGCCACCCAATCTACTATTGTCTGTACTTGTTCTGGCCTCACCATTCGTACTGTCCTAAATGCAGTGTAGGCCACAACTGTACTTTCTAGAGTAAAACATGAGCATTTGTCACCCAACAATAGAACAGACCAATTAGTGAAATATATTTCCTTGTCCACTAGGTAGAGCAGGGGTATATCACAGCCAAAAATTTGTGAATGTCACCCAACAACGCAACAGACAAATTTGTAAAATGTATTTCCCTGTCCACTATGTAGAGCAGGGGTATATCACAGCCAAAAATTGGTGAATTTCACTCGACAATGTTACAGACGAATTGGTGAAATGTATTTCCCTGTCCACCAGGTAGAGCTAGGGTATATTACAGCCCAAAATTGGTGAATGTCACCCTACAATGTAACAGACAAATTAATGAAATGTATTTCTCTGTCCACTATTTGGGGCTGGGGTTTATCACAGCCAGAAATTGGTGAATGTCACCCAACAATGTAACAGACAAATTTGTGAAATGTATTTCCCTATCCACTATGTAGAGCAGGGGTATATCACAGCCAAAAATTTGGGAATTTCACCTGACAATGTAACAGACTAATTTGTAAAATGTATTTCCCTGTCCACTATGTAGAGCAGGGGTATATCACAGCCAAAAATTGATGAATTGAACCCGACAATGTAACAGGCGAATTAGTGACATGTATTTCCCTGTCCACAATGTAGTGCTAGGGCATATCACAGACAAAAATTGGTGAATGTCACCCAATAATGGAACTGTCACAGAAGGGAAGGTAGAAGTAGGTGCACCCCCCAGACTGCCACCCTCAGCCCTGTCCCTGCCTACTTGCACCACACGCCCTAGGTGACAGGGCGCAACTGGGCCATAAGTGCCAGGTAGGGTAGGAAGGAACAGAGAGGGTACCGGACAGCAAGGCAGAGGACGGTATGCAAGATGCAGGCAGACAAATGGACAAGGAAGTGAACAAGAGAGAGGTACCCTGTGAAGGAGAAGGCAAAGGAGGGTCAGCTAGCCGAGGTCAGTCCGGGAGGTCACATCAATACAAAGGGAAGAGGCAGGTGGCAAATCAGAGAACGAGCCGAGGTCAGAATCCGAGATGTAGCGTCAAAACCAAGGGATCAGGCAAAGGGAGGTCAGGAAATGGTCATGGTCAAATTCCAGAGGTCAATCAATAGAGTAGCTAACAATACACACAGCCTAAGAGACTAAAATCACAGGCAACCTGTAGCCAGCAGGCCGCCTGTATTTATAGTGGGGAGTGAGGGTCATGTGATGTGGCCAGCGTCACATGACCGACAGACAGACAAGACAAACACTGAGTGATCAGCTCGGCGCTCAAGGCAGACCTAGGAGCAGGGAGTCTCCCAGCTAGCAAAGCCGCTCTGGGAACGAGGCCATAGTTCCTTGCAGATCCTTGCTCCCAAGCTACGCAGCAGGTCTGCGGCTGATGGGAGACCGAGTGCGCCTTCGGCACCCCATTACAGTGAAATACACATTAGTGAAATTTATTTCCCTGTCCACTAGGTAGAGCTGGGGTATATCACAGCCAAAAATGTAACAGACGAATTGGTGAAATGTATTTCCCTGCACCACCTCTCCAGTCCCCTAACCAGCCAGATTTGCCAGCATCTTTTCCAGGATATAAATCAGTGGAATGATGTTGTTCCTCCCGTAGTCCTGACGACTGACAAAGTCATTCCTCCTCAAAGGGCATGAGAAAACAGCGGGTGTCACACATGAGCTGCCACTGGCTAACATCGAGGTTACACGGGGGGAGTACCTCTGTCCGCCTGTATCATCAAGAAATCGTTTATGGCCTTTCTCTGTTCGTACAGTCGGCCCAACATATGGAGGGTGGAATTTCAATGGGTGGAAATGTAACATATCAGCCTATGTTGGGTGATGCCGTTCTGACTAGGTAGCTCAAGGAGGTTGTGCTTGGCGGTGTACGAGTGGCTGAAGTGAATGCAAAGTTTACTGGCCATTTTTAGGAAGTCTTGCAGATGGGTGGAAGACTTCAATAACCGCTTGACAACCAGATTGAACACGTGCGCCATGCAGAGCACATTGCTCAGCCCTTCTTGACACAGCGCTGACTTCATGTTCTTCCCGTTGTCGGTCACCATGGTTCCGATTTTGAGTTGCCGGAAAAAGCCAGGATTGAATTTCTTGATGAAGGACGCGTAGCAGTTCCTCCCCTGTGTGACTCGGTTTGCCCAGGCAAACTAGGTGCAGAACAGCATGACACCGCCATGCCCTGCACATGTGGTATGGTGGTGGGGAACTGTGAATTGTTTCTGCAGTGGAGGCCAAGGACAAGGTGGAGGATGAGGAGGCAGAGGCAGACATTGTCACAGGACCAACGGCGTGAGAACGTGAAGGCGGAAGTGGCATCACCTGGCCAAGTTGCTGCACCGTTGAAAGATTGCAAGCATACTGTTGTCCCTTGGCAATTACTTCGGTGATTGATTGCTGACGGAATTCCTGATGAGGAGTAGGAGGAGGAGCAGGAGCATCAGGACCAGCAGATGATGGGAAGGACAGACAGCTTCCTTCGGCCGAGGTGGTGGAGCCTTGACTGCCTGAAATCGGGTGTGTGCCACTGGGTGATGCAGCAGTTGCTGCAGCAAGCTTTACCACCACATTGGAGCCACAGTTCTCCCAGGCCACTTTATGGTGATGCTGGATATGTGGACGCAGGGCCATGGTGCCAACATTGACATCCTGGCCACGCTTCGCCTTCTGCCGAAAAATGGCCATGTTCACCTCCCCCGACGGCTCAACAAAAGACTGCCAACACCGCCGAGTAGGTGATTTTTCCCCCAACACTCCGTTAGGCTCCTGCGAAGCGGGTGGTCTACCCTGGGCACGTTTAGCTCCCGACCTCTCACTGCTGCCATCCTGATGACTCCTGGCCAGGCTACTGACTTGCTGGCTCCACCACTGCCTCACGCACAAGCTGCCACCCTCTTCTCCCGATGATGAAGCTCCTTCATCACCCGGCTCCCAATTGCGATCAGCTACATCATAATTGAGTACTGTCTGCACGTCACTGATGTCTTCCTCAACGATCTCTGAGCCAGGAGCCTGACCGCTCACAACACCAGCATCCAAGCCACTCTCCTCATCACTACTTGCCCACCTACCAGAGGAAACAGCGGATGTCTCCTCCGGATCTTGGCTGGGCAGTAGCTGGTGACTGTCCTCTAGTAGGTCATCCTTGTTGTATAGTGGAGCTGAGCCCACAGCATATAGTACTTCTCTGACTGAGGGAACAGAAGAGGACAGAAGCAGGTTGAGGACAGGTGAGGGCACAGGGCCTGCTCCTGGGCCATGCCAACTAAGGGTTGTGTCTGACGAACCCACCGACTCTTGGCTGGGGGTGTCTGATGTCACTTGCGACAAAGTCGAAGTCGAAGATTGCTGGTCACGACACGACCGCTAGCAGACACTGGGAGCTCAGGCCTCTCGAAGTGACCCCTGCTACCATGCCCCCTTACTCTGCTGCGACCTGTGGCAGAAACATTTAGGCCTGTGCCCCTCTCCTTGTGCAGGGCCTGTCACTTCTGTCTAACATACTGTTAGATCAAATAAGTAAATAAAAAGGAAATGAATACATGCCAAAACGGGCTGCCATTTTCTGACTTCACAACACAACAGCTAATAAGCCTCTTGCCCCCCCCCCCCGCCCAACACACACCAAAAAAAGGCTTTAAAACATATAACTGCGGCCGTGAACGGCAATTAATACTTTGTTTTGCCACTAATACACGCCAAAAAGGACTGTAATTTTCTCACTTCACCACACAACGGCTAATACTCCCCTCTTTTCCCCCCACTAATACACGCCAGAAAAAAAGGCTTTAGAACATATATATATAACTGCACAAGGGCTAATAAGACCCCAATAACAAGAACGATTTGCTGTAATTGCAAACCTGAAATAAGCAGCAGTATAATGGTAATTTGGATCCGCAGACAGTGCAGCAAGGTGTAATAGGATTTTTCCTATTACCCAGGCTGTAAACACGTCTATTGAAGTTTTCAAGTCTGTCCCTAGCGCCTGCTAATGTTCTCAGAGTTCCTTGCTCCATGTCCTAACGTGCAGCAGCCATTTTAGGAAAAAATGCAATTCGTTACCACAAAGCTTGAGAAAATTCTGATTCGTTGCAAATTTAATAATTCCTGAAATTCTGATCGAATTCCACTTTGTCAGCTTCGATTCGCTCATCTCTAGGTGTCATCCTCATCATCGTCCTCTTGCTACTCCACCTCAGTCTCTTCCTCCTCTTGCAGTGGCAGCTCCTCATCCTCATCTTCTTCATCCTTATGTTTCACAGCTTTGCGCTGCTTGTAAAGATGCTTAAAGGGCTTCTGTCACCCCACTAAACCGTTTTTTTTTTGTTTGTTTACTTATAATCCCTCATCATGTTGATTGACAGGGCCAGGGAACGGGATATCGCGCCTGTGCCGTACCTGTCTTTAATCGGAGCAGGCGCACTGAGAGGCGGATGCTCGCTCGGCCGCTCCATCCTCAATGTGCCTGCGCCAGGTGTAGATGTGACGTCATCGGCGAAGGCGCATTGAGGATGGAGCAGCTGAGCGAGCGGCCACCTCTCAGTGCGCCTGCGCCGATTGAAGACAGGTACGGTGCAGGCGCGAGATTTTGAATGCAAACAGACTTGACTTCCGGGTCACGTGGTATATGTCTCGCGGGACTTGCCTGTTTGGTCCAGTATTGCTTACGAATATTAGTTTGAAGATTCTTATGAAGCTCTTCACGGATCAAATTATCATTGGTCCTCTGCAGTTAGTCCAGATCTCTTTGTAGGGGTGAACTTACGCCAAACGCGTTTCGGGGATCTCTCTCCCCTTCCTCAGTGGCTCAACCCCCATTGCAATGTCACTTCCTTTTATAGTTCACTTTGAGTTATCGAAAACCTGGGCCGGAATCGGATTTTTAGCTTTCTATCGCAACCATGCGTTATTGGTGCAATTTTTCGTATGTTTATGCATTTTTTGCATATTATCTCCATCTGGTTGCGATTAAGTCATGTAATAAAGGAGACATCTCTGCGGTAATGCTTTCTTAAGATATACTTTAAAATGGATGCATATATAACAATACGGGTTAGGCTACTTTCACACTTGCGTTTGGAGCGGATCCGTCTGGTGTCTGTACAGACAGATCCGCTCCTATAATGCAAACGCTCAGATCCGTTCAGAACGGATCCATTTGCATTACCATGAACAAAAAAAATGCAAACGGATCCGTCCAGACTTTACATTGAAAGTCAATGGGGGGCGGATCCGTTTGAAAAATGCACCATATTGTGTCACCTTTGAACGGATCCGCCCCCATTGACTTCCATTGTAAGTCTGGACGGATCCGTTTGCCTCCGCACGGCCAGGCGGACACCCGAACGCTGCAAGCTGCGCTCAGGTGTCCGCCTGCTGAGCGGAGCGGAGAACAGACAGTGCCAAACTGATGCATTCTGAGCGGATCCGCATCCACTCAGAATGCATTAGGGCTGGACGGATCCGTTCAAGGACGCTTGTGAGAGCCTTCAAACGGAACTCACAAGCGGAGCCCTGAACGCTAGTGTGAAAGTAGCCTTACTTAAAAAATAATTACTATAATATCAATGGGCCTATTTGTGTTGGCCATATACAGTTAAGATCCACATTCTACTTCATAAACCTGCGGTAAAAACTCTACGACAATTATATAAAACATTTCTAAAAATATATATGATAATTTAAAATACCAGAGGGGGCTAAAATATATGCAATACAAATCACTCAATATATTTGGTTATTTATGGAGATTGGGCCCCCCATGTCACAGCCAAGGGGACAAACATATTGCATTATTAAATCTGTATTGTCTCGTGTTTCTATATTTTCAAACTTTTATTGTAGAAGTGGGTGGGTGGACCCACCTCCAAGGGGGGATCAGAGTGCCGATAAACGGCCAGACATATGATCCCCCATTGGATGGGGGCACACCCCCCATAGTCTAGAGAAAGCCGAAGATTTCCAGTTCAGCATTCAAACCTGCTGGTAATAAGCTTCCAAAATCGTATATACGCCGAGATTCCGCTCTGGACATTTTTTCCACATGTTTCCCCCCCCTCCAGTGTGTATCTATCTTCTCCATGGCCAATCTGTTCCTGGCTCAGTGGGAGCAGACTGCTATTGATCCACATCGTGGGGGGGGGGGACCTGGTGCTCTGGCTTCGTTATATAGACAATGTGATTTTAATCTGGAATGGAAGTGAGGATGGATTGCGTTCGTTTATTTCTAGACTGAACAACAATGATTTAAACCTTGTGTTTACTGCGAATATTGGTTTGGTGGAGATTGAGTGAGATTGAGTTTTTCGATTTGTCAATAGCCAAAAGGGACAATAAATACATATGCAAAACATATCAGAAACCTTCAGCAAAGAATGCGTTTATTTTGCACTCAAGTTGCCATCTTCATAGCTGGTTACTTAATGTTCCATTCGGTCAGTTCCGGCGACTAAAACGGAACTGCACCGAAGACCCGCAGTTTGAGAAAGAAGCCTTGGCCATGAAAACTAACTTCATGGCAAAACAATACCCAAGCTTGATGTTAGAATATGCTCTAGAAAATGTGAAGAGAATACCTAGGAATTCTCTTTTAACAGATAAACCTGCCGAGAAAGCTCAACAGGAGCCTCAATTTAGAATGGTGCTTCCCTTTACCACACAATATAGGGGAATTAAAGAGATAGTCATAAGACATTGGCACCATTTATTACAAGATAAGACATTAGGTCCACTTATACCGGGAAGACCCCAGATCACTTTTACAAGGGCACCCAATTTGGGGATAAAAGTGGCCCCATCAGTGAAGAATAAATCGAGAAAACCCCCAGCAACTAGCAATTGGATGAGCCTGAAGGGCTTCCACAGGTGCGGCCAATGTGCTGGCTGCAAAGTCACAAAAGCCCCCAGGAATACTAAGAAGATAGATTCGACTCAAAATTCTTTTTCATGGGAGATTAAACAATTCTTGACCTGTAACTCAACCAGTGTGATATATCTTCTCCAATGCCCTTGCTCCAGACAGTATATTGGGAGAACCAAGAGGGCGTTAAAGGTGAGGGTTTCTGAACATGTGTCCAATAAAAAATAAAAAAAGGATACCTGAAACACTCACTTTCGAAGCACTTTAAAGAGGCCCACAACGAAGATCATGGGGGACTGATATTCATGGCCTTGGAGAAGATAGATACACACTGGAAGGGGGGAGGGGACATGTGGAAAAAATGTCCAGAGCGGAATCTTGGCGTATATACGATTTTGGAAGCTTATTACCAGCAGGTTTGAATGCTGAACTGGAAATCTTCGGCTTTCTCTAGACTATGGGGGTGTGCCCCCCATCCAATGGGGGATCATATGTCTGGCCATTTATCGGCACTCTGATCCCCCCTTGGAGGTGGGTCCAACCACCCACTTCTACAATAAAAGTTTTAAAATATAGAAACCAGAGACAACACAGATTTAATAATGCAATATGTTTGTCCCCTTGGCTGTGACATGGGGGGCCCAATCTCCACAAATAACCAAATATATCGAGTGATTTGTATTGCATATATTTTAGCCCCCTCTGGTACACACCAGATTCCCAAAAAGTTGGGACACTAAACAAATTGTGAATACAAACTGAATGCAATGATGTGGAAATGGCAAATGTCTATATTTTATTTGTAATAGAACGTAGATGACAGATCAAACGTTTAATCCGAGCAAATATATCATTTTAAAGGAAAAATACGTTGATTCAAATTTTCACGGTGTCAACAAATCCCAAAAAAGTTGGGACAAGTAGCAATAAGAGGCTGGAAAAAGTAAATTTGAGCATAACGAAGAGCTGGAAGACCAATTAACACTAATTAGGTCAATTGACAACATGATTGGGTATAAATAGAGCTTCTCAGAGTGGCAGTGTCTCTCAGAAGCCGGGATGGGTAGAGGATCACCAATTCCCACAATGTTGCGCAGAAAGATAGTGGAGCAATATCAGAAAGGTGTTACCCAGCGAAAAATTGCAAATATTTTGCATCTATCATCATCAACTGTGCATAACATCATCCGAAGATTCAGAGAATCTGGAACAATCTCTGTGCGTAAGGGTCAAGGCCGTAAAACCATACTGGATGCCCATGATCTCCAGGCCCTTAAACGACACTGCATCACAAACAGTAATGCTACTGTAAAGGAAATCACAGAATGGGCTCAGGAATACTTCCAGAAACCATTGTCAGGTAACACAATTCATCGTGCCATCCGTTGTTGCCAGCTGAAACACTACAGTGCAAAGAAGAAGCCATTTCTAAGCAAGATCCACAAGCTCAGGCGTTTTCACTGGGCCAGGGATCATTTAAAATGGAGTGTGGCAAAATGGAAGACTGTTCTGTGGTCAGACGAGTCACGATTCAAAGTTCTTTTTGGAAATCTGGGACGCCATGTCATCTGGACCAAAGAGGACAAGGACAACCCAAGTTGTTATCAATGCTCAGTTCAGAAGCCTGCATCTCTGATGGTATGGGGTTGCATGAGTGCGTGTGGCATGGGCAGCTTGCATGTCTGGAAAGGCACCATCAATGCAGAAAAATATATTCAGGTTCTAGAACAACATATGCTCCCATCCAGACGTCATCTCTTTCAGGGAAGACCCTGCATTTTTCAACAAGATAATGCCAGACCACATTCTGCATCAATCACAACATCATGGCTGCGTAGGAGAAGGATCCGGGTACTGAAATGGCCAGTCTGCAGTCCAGATCTTTCACCTATAGAGAACATTTGGCGCATCATAAAGAGGAAGGTGCAACAAAGAAGGCCCAAGACGATTGAACAGTTAGAGGTCCTGTATTAGACAAGAATGGGAGAGCATTCCTATTTCTAAACTTGAGAAACTGCGTCTCGGTCCCCAGATGTCTGTTGAGTGTTGTAAGAAGAAGGGGAGATGCCACTACAGTGGTGAAAATGGCCTTGTCCCAACTTTTTTAGGATTTGTTGACACCATGAAATTCTGATTCAACATATTTTTCCCTTAAAATTGTACATTTTCTCAGTTTAAACTTTTGTTCCGTGATTTATGTTCTATTCTGAATAAAATATTAGAAGTTGGCACCTCCACATCATTGCATTCAGTTTTTATTCACAATTTGTATAGTGTCCCAACTTTTTTGGAATCCGGTTTGTATTTTAAATTATCATATATATTTTTAGAAATGTTTTATATTATTGTCGTAGAGTTTTTACCCCAGGTTTATGAAGTAGAATAGGGATCTTAACTGTATATGGCCAACACAAATAGGCCCATTGATATTATAGTAATTATTTTTTAAGTAACCTGTATTGTTATATATGCATCCATTTTAAAGTATATCTTAAGAAAGCATTACCGCAGAGATGTCTCCTTTATTACATGACTTAATCGCAACCAGATGGAGATAATATGCAAAAAATGCATAAACATACGAAAAATTGCACCAATAACGCATGGTTGCGATAGAAAGCTAAAAATCCGATTCCGGCCCAGGTTTTCGATAACTCAAAGTGAACTATAAAAGGAAGTGACATTGCAATGGGGGTTGAGCCACTGAGGAAGGGGAGAGAGATCCCCGAAACGCGTTTGGCGTAAGTTCACCCCTACAAAGAGAGATCTGGACTAACTGCAGAGGACCAATGATAATTTGATCCGTGAAGAGCTTCATAAGAATCTTCAAACTAATATTCGTAAGCAATACTGGACCAAACAGGCAAGTCCCGCGAGACATATACCACGTGACCCGGAAGTCTCGGACAAGGACGCCAAACGGGAGAAGAAGACGCCGGTACAAGGTGGTGAGTGGAGACTTGAGACAAGTCATTTCCAAGCGGCGTTCCCGATACAGCAGGGGTAAGAGATAAATTTTCGCCTTACTCACCACGTACAGTTTATACTAATATTTACCGGAATACCAAGGTCCCGTTTTTCGGACTCTACTACTGTCTTTATTGCCCCTAAACAAGGGAATACTTCTGAGAGAATATTGTGACCACTAAGGAAGTAACTGTCTTTTCAAAAAACAGTGTTGGACCCAGAATTTTCCAGTTGTTATGAACTATACGCATAACCTCAATCAATTGAAGGACATATAGCACACACTTTGATTCAGTGTTGCCAGTGTGTTTTGATCCTGCGGTTCCATCTTACAGTATCAATTATTGATTTTATTACCATTTTTTATGTGAGATTTTATTCTATTGTATGCGATTGTATTTTATTGTATACCCTTTCAAGTGTGATTAATTGCTGTAATAAATTGCCACATTCTATATGACCCACATAATTGAGTGCTAGTTTCATACCATTTGTTTCTAAACATATTTGATATTGCCACGTCCGTAACGGCCACCTCTATAAATATATCACATGATCCACCCCGTCCGATAGACACCATAGAAAAATAAAAATAAAAACTGTGTAAAAAAAAAAGCAATTTTTGTCACCTTACATCCCCAAAATAGTACCAATCTAACCGTCACCTCATCCTGCAAAAAATATGGCCCTAGATAGGACAATCGCCCCAAAAATAAAAATAACTATGGCTCTCAGACTATTGAGACACTAAAACATGATTTTTTTCTTGTTTCAAAAATTATATTAGTGTAAATAAAAAAAGTAGACATATTAGGTATCGCCGCATACGTAAAAACCTTCTCTATAAAATATCACATGAACTAACCCCTCAGGTGAACACCGTAAAAAAAAAACTTTTTTTTTTTTACCTTACATCACAAAAAGTGTATTACCAAGTGATCAAAAAGTCATATGCACCCTAAAATAGTGCCAATCGCCCAAAAAGTAAAAAAAAAAAAAATGGCTCTCAGACTATTGAGAGACTAAATGATTTTTTTTTGTTTCAAAAATTATATAAGTGTAAATAAAAAAAAGTATTAGGTATCGCCGCATCCGTAAAATCCTGCTCTATAAAAATAGCTCATAATCTAACCTATCAGATGAACGTTGTAAATAACAAAAAATAAAAACAGTGCTATAACAGCTATATTTTCCATTAATTCTAGCGGAACACCTATAGGGTTAACAGTGTTTGGAAAATCAGTTTTAAATATCTTGAGGGGTGTAGTTTCTAAAATGGGGTCATTTTTGGATGGTTTCTATTATGTAAGCCTCATAAAGTAACTTCAAATCTGATTTACTTCTAAGCCTTGTAACATCCCCAAAAATAAAATGGCATTCCCAAAAAAGTAGACATATGATGAATGTGAATTAATAATTGTTTTTGGAGGTATTACTATGTATTATAGAAGTCGAGAAATTGAAACTTGGAAATTTGCTAATTTTTTTGAAATTTTGGGTAAATGTGGTATTTTTTATAAATAAAATAGATTTTTTTAAAAATCCATTTTACCAGTGTCATGAAGTACAATATGTGACGAAAAAAACAATCTCAGAATGGCCTGGATAAGTCAAAGCGTTTTAAAGTTATTCACACATAAAGTGACACTGGTCAGATTTGCAGAAAAAATGGCCTGGTCCTTAAGGTGAAAATGGGCCCGGTCCTAAAGGTGCAGGGTGCTGTGGAGATGACACTGTTAAGGGAGCCGAGTGCTGTGGAGGTCACAGGTAAGGAGGCAGGCTGCTGTGTAGGTCACAGTTAAGGGGACGGTCCACTATGGAGGTCAGTGTTAAGAGGCAGAGTGCTGTAGAGGTCACTAAGGGAGCTGGAAATCACTGTTAAGGAGTACTGTGGAGGTCACTGTTAAAGGGGTGGGCACTGTGCAGGTCACTGTAAAGGGGACAGTGCTGTGAAGATCACTGTTAAATGGGTGGGATGCTGTGGAGGTCACTGTTAAAGGGGTGGGCACTGTAAAGGTCACTGTTAAGGGGCAGGGAACAGTGAAGGTCACAGTTAAGGGGACGGTATGTCATGGAGGCTAGTGTTAAGGGCAGGGCCGGCCTTTGGGGTGTGCGAGCTGTGCGGCCGCACAGGGCGCCATGGCAAAGGGGCGCCCGGCGGCCGACACAGCTTGCAGTCGGTCTCTACAAGCTACAGCAGCCGGCCGGCCCGACCTGAGCCGAGATTGGGTGCAAAATTGCAGGGGGCACCAGGCAGCAAACACTAAAATGAGGATCATGGGAGCCTATTGCTCCCGTCCCCTCTGTTCTTCCTTATAGGCTTCAGGCCAGCAGTAGAGCGAGCGTAGTGTGTAGAATGTAGTTGATCCTAGGAGGTATGATGTCAGGGGAAGAGACGGAGTCCCGTCGTCCAGGGGGCGTGGCCTAACGATGTGCGGGAGATTCTACAGAGCAGGAGCAGAGTGTGAAGGTAAGTATGTGGAGGAGAATAGTGACTGTTATTTTTACTTGGGGGGCTTTTTGCAGGGGCTGAAGGGAGAAGGAATCATCTTTGTACTGGAGACTGTATGTTAGAGGGGTCTGAAGAGAGGGTAGTTAGGGTGATATTATTTACATGGGACTGTATGCTGAAGAGGCTGAAGGCAAGAGGGTGATATTATTTTACATAGGGCTGTATGCTGGAGCGGCTAAGGCAGGGAAGTGATGTGTCTTACATGGGACTGTATGCTGGAGGGGCGTTGTATCTTACATGGGACTGTATGCTGGAGGAGCTGAAGGCAGGGGGAGTGATATATTTTACATTGGACTGTATGCTGGAGGGGCTGAAGGCAGAAGAGTGATCTACCTTACATGGGACTGTATGCTTGAGGGACTGAAGGCAGGGAAGTAATGTGTCTTACAAGGGACTGAATGCTGGAGGGGCTGAAGGCAGGGGGAAGGTTGTATCTTACATGGGACTGTATGCTGGAGGGGCTGAAGTGGGGGCATAATTATTACTATAATACTACAGAGGGGGCCATTATAATATTAATAATAATAATAATACAGAGGAGGAAATAATAATAATATAAAGGGGCCAGTATATATTATAATTATACAGAGGGCATTATAGTTATGGGCACTACGGGGGAGGTCTGTTATCTGAGGATGATAGTAAAGTGAGAAATCCCCATAAAATTTCTGTGAAACTCTGCAGAGACGAGACGCGGCTGAAAGAAGTTATCATGACGGTCCTATCTCCGAATGAAGATGCTGACGAAAGTCTACATCACTGGAGACGTCACTGGATGTAACAGGTATGTGCGGTACTCTTTTTTTTTTTTTTAACCAAATATCTTTCTTTAAATGGGGCCTGGGGGCAGGGGACTGGATAAGGATAAGGGTGACAGACACTGGGTATGATTAAGGGGGCAGGGGACTGGATAAGGTGGGTGACACCGTGACAGTCTCTGGGTATGATTAAGGGGGGCAGCGGACTGGGTAAGGGTGACACTGGGTATGATTAAGAAGGGCAGGGGACTGTGTAAAGGTGACAGGGTATGATTAAGGGGGGCCGGGGACTGGCTATGGGTGACACTGGGTATGATTAAGGCCCTTAATCATACCCAGTGTCACCCATAGCCAGTCCCCTGCCCCCCTTAATCATACCCTGTCACCTTTACCCAGTCTCCTGCCCCCTCAATTAGACCCTGCCCCCCTTAATCATACCCAGTGTTACCCATAGCCAGTCCCCTGCCCCCCTTAATCATACCCTGTCACCTTTACTCAGTCCCCTGCCCCCTTAATCATACCCAGTGTCAACTAAAGCCAGTCCCCTGCCCCTTTATCATACCCAGTGTCTGTCACCCATAATTTAAGGGGGGCAGGGTCTAATTAAGGGGGCAGGGGACTGGGTAAGGGTGACACTGGGTATGATTAAGAAGGGCAGGGGACTGGGTAAAGGTGACAGGGTATGATTAAGGGGAGCAGGAGACTGTCTCTGGGTGACACTGGGTATGATTGTACTTGTTTGCACTTGCACTTAAATTATCTGTAATTAAAGAAAACAGTTTGTTACAAAGATTGTTTTCCTCTTTGTGTATGTTTAGGTGAACCGGGGGGGGGGGGAGCGAGATTAGCTCGCACAGGGCCCCTGAACACCTAAGGCCAGCCCTGGTTAAGGGGCTGGGTTCTGTAGAGGTCACTGTTAGGCCTCTTTCACACGACAGTTTTTTTGCCAGGATAAGAGCCGGGTGCGTTGCGGGAAAATGCGCAATTTTTCCGCGCGAGTGCAAAACATTGTCATGCGTTGCACTCTCGTGAGAAAAATCGCGCATGTTTGGGATTGATGTTCTGAAGATTGTATTATTTTCCCTTATAACATGGTTATAAGGGAAAATAATAGCATTCTGAATACAGAATGCATAGTAAAACAGCGCTAGAGGGGTTAAAAAAAAGAGAAAATAATAATTTAACTCACCTTAGTCCACTTGATCGCGAAGCCGGCATCTCCTTGTGTCTCCTCTGCTGATGAACAGGACCTGGGGTGAGCTGCCTCATTAAATACCGGTTAAGGACCTTTGATGACGTCACTCTGATCATCACATGGTACGTCACATGATCTTTTACCATGGTGAGTGACGTCATCAAAGGTCCTTAACCGGTATTTAATACAGCAGCTCACCCCAGGTCCTGTTCAGCACAGAGGAGACACAAGGAGATGCCGGCTTCGCGATCAAGTGGACTAAGGTGAGTTAAAAAAAATGTATTTATTTTTTAACCCCTCTAGCGCTGTTTTACTATGCTTTCTGTATTCAGAATGCTATTATTTTCCCTTATAACCATGTTATAAGGGAAAATAATAATGATCAGGTCTCCATCCCGATCGTCTCCTAGCAACCGTGCGTGAAAATCGCACCGCATCCGTACTTGCTTGCGGATGCTATGCGATTTTCATGCTTCCCATTCACTTCTATGGGGCCTGCGTCGCGTGAAAATCGGACAATATAGAGCATGCTGCGATTTTCACTCAACGCACAAGTGATGCGTGAAAATCACCGCTCATGTGCACAGCCCCATAGAAATGAATGGGTCAGGATTCAGTGCGGGCGCAATACGTTCACCACACGCATCGCACCCGCACTGAAAACTCGCCCGTGTGAAAGGGGCCTTAAGGGGGCAGGGGTGGTGAAGTCACTGATAAGGGAGTGAGGTACTGCGGAGGTCACTGTGATGGAGAAAACTGTGGATATTTTTTAAGCTCATACACAAACATAAAATGAAATACATGACATATACCCGTGCGAAGCCGGGTCCTTCAGCTAGTCTCTATATCTAATATATATATATATATATATATATATATATATATAAATGAACTTGTCTGTCTGTTCTTTATGCATGACTAAATGACTGTACCAAATTTGGCACATAGGTATATCAGGTGTCCGGGAGGGTTTTAGACCAGATCTCAGCTCTCTAGGACGCATCATTACTCAGATAAAAAAAAAAAAAGTATTAGCCAATAGAAGCTCACAGCTTCATTCACATTCTAACTGCCATTAATACAGTTACATGACCCTTATTATCCAATAGAAAGTCGCACATTCAGTCTTGACATACAGAGTTACACCAGGTTTCCATAACAACTCAGTCATTAATCTTCACTATTAGGCCCCTTTCACACAGGCGAGTTTTCCGTGCGGGTGCGATGCGTGAGGTGAACGCATTGCACCCGCACTGAATCCTGACATATTCATTTCTATGGGGCTGTGCACATGAGCGTTGATTTTCACGCATCACTTGTGCGTTGAGTGAAAATCGCAGCATGCTCTATATTGTGCGCTTTTCACGCGACGCAGGCCCCATAGAAGTGAATGGGGTGCGTGAAAATCGCATAGTATCCGCAAGCAAGTGCGGATGCGGTGCGATTTTCACGCATTGTTGCTAGGTGACAGTCTATTCACTGTATTATTTTCCCTTATAACATGGTTATTAGGGAAAATAATAGCATTCTGAATACAGAATGCAAA
Source organism: Bufo gargarizans (assembly GCF_014858855.1). Lineage (NCBI taxonomy): Eukaryota > Metazoa > Chordata > Amphibia > Anura > Bufonidae > Bufo > Bufo gargarizans. The sequence goes on from NC_058087.1 coordinate 101,302,819, forward strand.
GTATAATAGTGCTGGAGGGGTTAAAAAAAATAAAAAATAATTTAACTCACCTTAGTCCACTTGATCGCGAAGCCCGGCATCTCCTTCTGTATCCTTTGCTGAGCAGGACCTGTGGTGAGCATTAAATACAGGTAAAGGACCTTTGATGATGTCAGATCACATGCTCCATCACCACGGTGATGGACCATGTGATTGGAGCATGTGATCTGACATCACCACAGGTCATTTAGCCTACAGCTCATTCAAGAAGTAAAGAGACCGGGAACTACGCGATCAAGAGGAGAAGGTGAGTTAACTGAATACTATGCATTATGTATTCAGAATGCTGTTATTTTCCCTTATAACCATGTTATAAGGGAAAACAATACAATCTTCAGAACATCAATCCCAAGCCCGAATTTCTGTGAAGAAGTTCGGGTTTGGGTACCAAACAGGCGCGATTTTTCTCACGCGAGTGCAAAACGCATGACAATGTTTTGCACTCGCGCAGAAAAATGGCGCATTTTCCCGCAACGCACATGCCTCTTATCCGGGCCAAAAATATGGTCACTGTTAAGAGGGCATGGAGCTGTGTAGGTCACTGCTAAAGGGCAATGTGCTATGGATGTCACATTTTAAGGGGGTAGGGTGCTGTGGAAGTCTTATTTTCAGGGGACATGGCACAGTGGGAGGGTCACTCTTAAAGGGGAGGGGCCCTGTGCAGGACAGTGTTAATGGGGTTGGCTGCTGTGCATGGTACTGTGTGTGGGGGGTCACTGTTAAGGGGGCAGAATGCTGTAAAGGTCACTGTTAAGGGGATGGGCTGCTGTGGAGGGTCACTGTAAAGGGTGCTGGTCATCAGTGTTAAGGAGGTGGGGAACTGTGAAGACATCTGTTAAAGGGGCGGCGCTGTGGAGGTCACTGTTAAGGGGGGAGGGGTGCCATAGCGGTCACTGTTATGGGGAATATTGTGGATATCTATTGTGGATATTTAACTTCACAGACAAATATTACATGAAATAGTTTAAATATACCTGTGCAAAGCGAGGTCATCCTGCTAGTGTTCATATAAAAAGGTAAATTATTTGACAAACCACCCAGTTTATTTTCATAGATACATCAGTGACTTGAAGGCACAGAATATGTAAATGATCTCTTAGCAAGCTTTGCATCTAATGCCACCAGATGTGAGGTAGCTATCCTAAAAGTATGACTTGGATAATAATTAAGCCAACATCATGCCTCATTTGCAGACAGCTGTTTTGGGTAATTTCCCCTTAATCAGTGCAGAGCAGAGAGCACTGGCTTAACTAGGTGAGAGGCCTAAGTCAGGACTAGGGAACAATATGTCTCCTTATGGAAAGCGCCTAAGCTATTTAGGTGCTCTCCATAAGGTGATATAGTATTCCCCAAATCCTGACTTAGGTCTTTATCGAGTTAAAGGGGTTGTCCGGGGTCAGAGCTAAACCCGGACAAACCTCCATTTTCACCCAGGCAGCCCCCCTGCCTTGAGCACCGGAGCAGTTCATGCTCCGATGCTCTCCTTTGCCCTGCACTAAATCGCGCATTTTTGGGAAATCCGGTGCTATTGGGTGTAAGGCTATTCCCCTAGGTACAAGAGTGTTCTGTTCTAGTGATGTCCCGAACTATTCGCCGGCGAATAGTTCCCGGCGAACATAGCTTGTTCGCGTTCGCCGCGGTGGGTGAACATATGCGATGTTCGGTCCGCCCCCTATACATCATCATTGAGTAAACTTTGACCCTGTACCTCACAGTCAGCAGACACCTTCCAGCCAATCAGCAGCAGACCCTCCCTCCCACACCCTCCCACCTCCTGGACAGCATCCATTTTAGATTCATTCGGAAGCTGCATTCACAGTGAGAGATGGGACAGTGCTGCTGCTGCTTATTCAATAGGGAAAGCGTTACCTAGGGCATTGTTCTGTGTCCAGGACCCCAAAAAGCCCTTTTCAGGGTTGGTACATCAGTGTGTTTTTTTTTTTTTTTTTTTATATATCTATATATATATCGCAGTTGCCTGGCTGCCCGTGTGTGAGAGGCTGCAGGCTCAGTCACAGACAGCACGTGCACACCATTCATACAAGGTGTGACAGAAAATACCTTGCAGATAAAAAAAATTCTATTTAATATTTTTCTGTGACATAATCACATTTGCAAGCCTGTGTGTGTCAGGCCCACACAGACTGTATTGTGGCCACTGGCTAGTGGCTAGGCCTCCACTCATACCGTTACAGGGTGTCAGTCACTCAAATACCTTGCAGATAAAAAAAAAAATCTATTTAAAATTTTTCTGGGATATAATCACATTTGCAAGCCCGTGTGTGTAAGGCCCACACAGACTGTATTGTGGCCACTGGCTAGTGGCTAGGCCTCCACTCATACCGTTACAGGGTGTCATTCACTCAAATACCTTGCAGATACAAAAAATTATATTTACAAATTTTCTGTGATATAATCACATTTGCAAGCCCGTGTGTGTCAGGCCCACACAGACTGTATTGTGGCCACTGGCTAGGCCTCCACTCATACCGTTACAGGGTGTAATTCACTCAAATGCCTTGCAGAAAAAAAAATTCTATTTAAAATTTTCTGTGATATAATCACATTTGCAAATTGCAAGCCCGTGTGTGTCAGGCCCACACAGACTGTATTGTGGCTACTGACTAGGCCTTCACTCATACTGTTACAGGGTGTCATTCACTCAAATACCTTGCAGATAAAAAAATTCTCTTAAAAAATTTTCGGAGATATAATCACATTTGCAAGCCCGTGTGTGTCAGGCCCACACAGACTGTATTGTGGCCACTGGCTAGTGGCTAGGCCTCCACTCATACCGTTACAGGATGTCATTCACTCAAATACCTTGCAGATAAAAAAAAGCCTATTAAAGAAAATTCTGTGATATAATCACATTTGCAAATTGCAAGCCCGTGTGTGTCAGGCCCACACAGACTGTACTGTGCCCACTGCCCACAACTTATATAGGGCGGCACAGTACCTTGCATGCATAGTACCACTTATCTAAAAAAAATATGCCAGACAGAGGCATGCCACCCTGCAGGGGCCGTCGTGGTCGTGGTGCTGTGATTTCCACTGGCCCTGGAATAATGCCCAGTGTTCAGAGGCCACATACCCTGAACCCAAAAAATTCAGAGAAAATAGTTGACTGGCAGGACACCCAATCTTCAACAGCTTCCGCTAAGAACCTTGACGCACCATCCTCCTCCAGCTCAGCTTTGGTCACCTGCTCTCAAGTTACCACTCTCCTGCCCGCCGCCACCACCACTACCACCACAGCAACCACAGCCACTTCACTTGATCGCTCAGAGGAGTTATTTACATATCAGTTGGATGAAATTAGTGATGCGCAACCATTATTGCCAGGGGATGTAGATAACAGGGATATGTCTCAGTCAGGCATCGGTACACACATGGACGTACAGTGTGATGATGATGATGATGTTGTACCCGCTGCTGCTTCCTTTGCTGAGGTGTCAGCTACAAGTGAAGTGGTTGATGATGATGATGTGTCCGTGAATGCCACGTGGGTGCCTGCTCGAAGAGAAGAAGAAGAGGGGGAAAGTTCAGAAGGGGAGACAGAGAGAAGGAGGAGACGAGTTGGAAGCAGGGGTAGGTCGTCGCAAGGAGCTAGTGGCACAGTCAGACAGCATGTATCAGCACCCGGGGTCAGCCAGACAGCACGCCAATCAACACATGCTGTTGTCACCACCAGAATGCCGTCATTGCAAAGCTCAGCAGTGTGGCATTTTTTTTGTGTGTCTGCCTCTGACAACAGCGATGCCATTTGCAACCTGTGCCAAAAGAAACTGAGTCGTGGGAAATCCAACACCCACCTAGGTACAACTGCTTTGCGAAGGCACATGATCGCACATCACAAACGCCTATGGGATCAACACATGATGACGAGTAGAAGCAGCACACAAGCTCAAAGCCACCATCCTCCTCCTTCCATCACATCTGCCCACTGTCAGGTGTCTGTAAAGGAAATGTTTGAGCGTAAGAAGCCAATGTCACAGAGTCACCCCCTTGCCCGGCGTCTGACAGCTGGCTTGACGGAACTCTTAGCCCGCCAGCTTTTACCATACCAGCTGGTGGAGTCTGAGGCCTTCAAAAAATTTGTCGCTATTGGGACACCACAGTGGAAGGTACCCGGACAATTTTTTTTTTCAAAGAAGGCAATCCCAAACCTCTACTCAGTGATTGAACAGGAAGTCATGGCATCTCTGGCATACAGTGTTGGGGCAAGGGTCCATCTGACCACTGATACCTGGTCTGTAAAGCCCGGTCAGGGCAGGTATATCACCTACACTGCACATTGGGTCAACCTGCTGACGGCTGCCAAGCATGGAATGCGTGGCTCTGCAGCGGAGTTGGTGACACCGCCACGACTTGCAGGCAGGCCTACTGCCACCTCCTCTACTCCTCCTACTCCATCCTCTTCCATAACCTCCTCAGCTGAGTCCTCTTCTGCTGCGGCATCTGGCTGCACAGTCCCCAGGGGTTTTTCCATGGCACATGTTTTGAATCTCATCGTACAACGCTTTGTGTCCAAGTACCCAGGCTTACAGGACATCCTCAAGCAGGCCAGGAAGATGTGTGGCCATTTCAGGCGTTCCTACATCCAAGAAGGAGGGTAAGTGGACACCTGCCCCTGGCCATGCTCCCGTGTCCTCCCTTCCCTGCCCAATCCCCTCCCTCCCCATAACCACCACTGAGGCTACCCCAATCCAATTGCCCACTACCTCATTGGCACCCTCCCGCGCCCCCAGCCCAACCCGTCCCATTACCACCGCTGTAACAGCATTAACTTGTCCTCCAGCTGATGCAGCCCCCTTCATGGAGAATTCCCCCCCCCTTCCATCCACAGGTGTCCAGCAAAGAAAAAGGAAGGAGAGGGACAGCCCTGTTACCGAGCACTCCAAAAAGAAGATGATCGAGATCAAGGTGGTGGAAGATCCCTTGCCCGGCGCAGAGGAAATGGAACAGCTTGTGGAGGAACTGGTGGCCGTCTACAAAACCCTTCGAGCTGCAAGACCTCCAGACCACTAAACTCCTCGCAGAGCTTGAAGAACAGTGCCATTTGTTGATGGGGCCACCCACAGACACCGGGCAAGAAAAAGAGAAGCCGCCGGGTGACCAGGGTGGTAATTAAGCTGTATCGTTCCCACTAATCTGCTTCTTTCTCTTACATGATGGCAAATTTTAACTTTTTTCCATTAATGTTAGGCGCATTAGAGATAGGTCTAGGTGTCAGACAGTGCTAACTTTTCTTGCTTCCCAGGTTGCTGACGTGTACATGTTGCAGGAGTGTGCTTTGCCCCATCTAGGTCTCACAACCATCTGTCACAAGGGTGTCAAGAGCCACGCCTGACTACCCGGGGTCAGGAGGTCACAGCGGTTGGCTGCACGCTCTATGTAAGATAGGGATGTTTCCTTATTGTAGCTTTCTGGGTTTGCTTTGCAAACCCTTTTGGCTCACTCAGGGATCCGTAGCTCCTTCTCTCAGCTGTTCCTTGTCCAGCACTCCCAATCCTTATATTCCCCTCTCACACTTCTCTGGTTGCCAGATATAGAGCTTCCTGCCTGGACATCTATTCTGACCCACTGGAGCTGTGTTGCTGCGTTCTCTGATTGTTGCTTTAGAACGCTACCCTCCGGATCCCTGTTGGACCTTTGTGGACAGTTGTTGTCGTCCACCTGGGTGTTTGTGTTTGTCTGTCCTCTCCCTGGTGTTTCCCTCTTAGTGCAGTGGTGAGGACTAGCGATCCCACCGGCCCGTTCATTATCTAGGGTTCATTTCAGGGAAAGCCAGGGTTTAGGCACGTGATCGCCGCACGGGTGAGGAACCCGTCTAGGGATGTCAGGGCAGTCAGGTGCCAGCCGCAAGGAGTGTTAGGGGTCACCACCTTTCCCTCTCCCTTGGGCAGGACTTTCCCTTTTTCCTCCCTGTGCGTGTTGCCGGTCATTACACCATCTGGCCAGGCAGTGGTCCCATGGCCCATGGCAATGGTGGCGACTGTAAGTCAGCTGGGGTTGCCATCCTCCGCAGGAAAAGCGCTTTTACACTTGACTCTATCCAGGAGCTTGTCTGTTGCATTCTACTTGTCGTAGACGGTTCCTGGGTGGGAGAGCCGGCTAGGCTCATCAATGTGTATGCTTCCCCTGACAAGAGTGAGTGAATGGAGCTCTTCCAGGCCCTACTACCTCAGCTCACTTCCACTAGGGCCGTAGTGATGGCTGGGGACTTCAACCGCCTGATTGAGGAGGACAGACGCAGAACTGGCACTTCAAGCAAGTAAGATGTCACTTCCAAACTGCTCATTGAGATGGTAACAGAAGCATCCTTGCAGGACGTTGTGGGCTCCATGGGAAAAGGCTCCATTAATTATATGTGGAGCCGACTCGGTGGCTCACTCCGTTCTAGGTTACACTCACTTTTTGTCTATCTTTTGGGCAGTCAGGCGGTGTAGATTCTCTATGATCTCTTGCTTCTTCTCCGATCATAGAGCCATTCAGGTCCAGTGCGTCATCGGTAATAGGTTCCCCCCCGGCCCTGGATCCTGGAAGCTGAACTGCACCCTGTTGAATCGGGAGAATGTGCTTGCGGAGCTTAGAGAGGTCTACATAGTGTAAGGGATTACACTCTGAGGCAGGGCGGCGATGACAGATTCTCTTGCAGATCACAGGGTTAAAGTCCAAACGTTGCTTTATTTATAACACTCCGGCAATACAGGCAACCCCAGTTATAATTCACTGAGTAAGTTGAAGGTCCAGCACCACAAAACATAAACCAAAATAAACACCTGCCCGTCTGGGCTCTGGCTAATATAGTGAAGATCCTAGCTCACCTATTGAACGGAGGTCACACAGAGAATTCAGCTTCTGTAGCCCGCAGCGCAGCCATCTTCTCAGACTTTCTCCAGGCATTGCTCTCCCCAGACTGATAGCCTGGACTGTGCTTTATTTTCCCTTGACAATCCCAGCTTCAGTTGGGGATCCCTGAGGCTAGGGGAAAACCTGTCCCGGAATGGGGTGGACTGGGGAGGTCCCTCTACCAATCCTACCTTCTCCCAGTCCAATGAAATCCAGCCCATTAACTTAACAAAACTGTCTCAGCAAACTACACATTGCTGAGACCATTTTAACCTTCTGGATTTTATTTACCTCATCCAGTTGAGAAAGCTGGGTGGGATATACACCACTTCCAGGACTTTACCATACACTTTTCTGTTCACCTTACCACAATAGCTACATACAGGAAACTCCACGCCGGCCACATGCCCCTGAACGAACTTCGAGACAAGGATGGCAACATGCGATCAGGGAAGGAGGAAGTGATGGTAGTCATCACAGACTACTACAGCAACCTCTACTCCCTGAAGAACACCGACCCGAAGGCCACCAATAAATTCCTGTCAGGTAATGATTACCATCTTGACCCTGCAGGTGTGGAGGCAGTGGATGACCCTCTGACGGTGGGGGAGGTGGTCTCTGCCGCTAGATCCTTTATGTCCGGCAGGACCCCGGGCTCTATGTAGCGCTGGGGGATCTGATCTGTCTGGACCTACTGGAATTCTATGAGGGGATGGTGGTGGAGGGTAGATTGCCCCCATTATTGAGGGAAGGAATGATCACGATCCTGTATAAGCGAAAGAAGGAGAGATGTGACCTTAAAAACTGGTGTCCCACCTGAACGTGCACTACAGGATCCTTGCCAAGGTACTAGCCAATCGGCTGAAGGTTGTCATCGGCGAAATCGTCCACCCGGATCAGACCTGCGGCATCACTGGCCGCAGGATCGCAGATGTCTGGCTCTCATGAGAGACACGGTACAATACATTAGAGATGGCCGTGCACATGCGGCCCTGGTCAGTCTTGATCAGGAGAAGGCCTTTTACCGAGTCTCTCATGATTTCATGGGCAAGGCTTTGCGCAAGCTGGGTCTGGGCAGGAGGTTCTGTTTGTTTGCTAACCTGATGTACCTTGAAAAGGACAGCACGGTGCTAGTGAACAGCTGGAAGACTGGCCCCTTTCTGGTAGTCTCTGGGGTCAGTAAAGGCTGCCCTCTTTCACCTCTCCTTTTTGTTTGTGTTATAGAACTCTTCATAGAGTGTATCCAGCAGAGTGGAGAGATCAGAGGGATTACCGCACCAGGACCAGGACACTACGAGGTCAAGTGCTCACTGTACACGGACGACGTGACTGTCTTGCACTGACGGGAATTCAGTGACTGCATTAGTCCAGACTTGCGAGGAGTTCAGACAAGCTTCAGGGGCCAAAGTCAACTGCGGAAAGTCGAAAGCCATGCTCTTCGGGGACTGGCCACTGGCTTCTTCTGCCCCCTTTTCATTTACCATCAAACCAGACTTCATCAAGATCCTGGTTAAGGAAAGAAAAAGCAGCCCTCAAGACTTGGGAAGAACGCTGTCCCGCATGAAGTTAGCAGATAGCTAGAACATATAAATAAACGAGCGACTGGCTTGATCCAAAACTAAGGAGCTAATAGGTGAGCCCTATAAAACCCTAAGAGCTCTCCCTGACTGCTATGCACATGCAAGGGTCTGTATGGTAGACGATTGCATGCCCACGGACCTAATACTGTGTGACACCTGAAAACCCTATAATAGTGAGGAGACATGACCAACGGCTCCATGCACTTAATACGGACGGAGTAGAATCAAGTCAGCAAGGAAACACAATAAAGTAAAAGACTTATCTGTACAAACAGCAGAAGCAGCCTCCAGCAGTCAACACCTCATCCAGGAAGTAGTATAAACCGCAAAGTGAGGCAGTATGGGAGGGATTATAAAGGAAGACGATTAGTCAAAATAAGTTACACCTGGCAGAAGTAAAGGAGATGAGAAAGTGAAACCAAAACAAAGAACATCATACAAGAGGTAGAGAAAAACGTCTGGCAGATGTTCTCACAGAACTGGTGGTGACAGTACCCCTCCCTCTACGGGTGGACTCCGGACACTCAGAGCCCACCTTCTCAGGATGAGACCTATGGAAAGCCCTGATGAGACGAGTGGCCTTAATGTCCGCCACTGGGACCCACATCCTCTCCTCAGGACCATAACCCTCCCAATGAATGAGGTACTGAAAAGAACCGCGGATAATGCAAGAATCCACAATCCTAGAGACCTGAAATTCAAGATTACCATCAACAATAATCAAAGGAGGCGGCAAAGAGGAGGGTACAGTGGGTTGGACATAAGGTTTTAATAGGGACTTGTGAAAAACATTATGGATCTTCCAAGTCTGAGGAAGATCAAGACGGAAGGCAACAGGATTGATGAGGGACAAGATCTTGTAAGGCCCAATAAACTTAGGACCCAATTTCCAGGAGGAAACCTTCAGTTTGATATTATTTGTAGACAACCACACCAGATCACCAACATTCAGGTCCGGACCAAGCAGACATCTCTTATCCGCCACGCGCTTATATCTCTCACTCATCCAGAGAATGTCCCAAACTGCGGATGAAACCCATATGCACCAAAAAATGGTGACTTATCCGAGGACTCCTGGCAACGGTTATTTAAAGCAAACTCAGCAAGGGACAAAAAAGAATACCAATCCTCTTGATTCTCCGCCATTCTCCTGATTGACGCGTTTGGTCTGACCATTCGACTGCGGGTGAAAAGCAGAAGAGAATGACAACCGAACCCCAAGCGAGAACAGAAGGCCTTCCAGAGTCTGGAAACAAATTGCGTGCCCCTATCAGAAACAATGTCTGAAGGAATGCCATGCAATTTAACAATATGATCAACAAACCCTTGCACCAGCGTCTTAGCATTGGGCAACACAGGAAAGGGAATAAAATGTGCCATTTTACTAAAGCGGTCCACTACCACCAGAATCACAGTCTTCCCCGAGAAACGAGGCAGGTCCGTAATGAAGTCCATGGACAGATGAGTCCAAGGACGGGAATTTTTGGGGAACGGGAGGAGAAAACCCGATGGCCATGAATGAGGGACCCTGGCACGAGCGCAGGTCTCCCAGGCTGCCACAAAACCCTCAACCGTCTTACGAAGAGCCGGCAACCATAATCTCTGAGCAATGAGATCCACTGTGGCTCTACTCCCCGGGTGCCCAGCAAGGACAGTATCGTGGTACTCTGTAAAAACCTTGTGTTGTAAAGAGAGAGGCACAAGCAACCTCCCAGAAGGACAAAGATCAGGAGCCTCTGCGTGGGCTGCCTGAACCTCTGCCTCCAAATCAGGATAAAGAGCATAGACGACCACCCCTTCAGCCAAAATGGGACCCGGGTCTTCAAAGTTCCCCTCTCCCGGAAAACAACGTGACAGGGTATCTGTCTTCACATTTTTAACCCCAGGGCGGAGCGTAACAACAAAATTAAACCTAGAAAAGAACAAAGACCATCTGGCCTGTCTCGGGTTCAGACGCTTGGCCGATTCCAAGTAGGCCAGATTCTTATGGTCGGTAAACACAGTAACAGGGTGTCTGGCTCCCTCTAACCAATGGCACCATTCCTCAAAAGCTAATTTGATGGCCAACAACTGCCTATCTCCCACATCGTAATTTCTCTCTGCAGAGGATAGTTTCCTTGAGAAAAAGTCACACAGTCGCCATTTGGCAGGAGAGGGACCCTGAGATAAGATCGCACCCACACCTACCTCAGAAGCAACCACCTCAACAATAAAAGGTAGAGAGACATCAGGTTGTACCAAAATGGGAGTAGTAGCAAAACTCTCTTTGATACTAGAAAAGACTTTAAGCGCATCTACAGACCACGAGGAAAAATCCACCCCCATTTTAGTCATATCAGTGAGTGGCTTAACAACAGAGGAATAATTCAAAATGAACTTTCTGTAATAATTGGCAAAACCCAAAAACTGCATCAGCGCCTTCTGATTCTCAGGAAGCTCCCAATCAAGCACAGTGCGGACCTTCTCAGGGTCCATCCGAAAACCAGAAGTGGAGAGAAGAAAACCAAGAAATTGAATCTCCGGAACCGCAAACACACATTTTTCCAGTTTAGCGTATAATTTATTCTCCCGCAGAATCAGCAAGACCTGACATAGGTGGTCCCGATGAGTCTTGAAATCAGGAGAAAAAATCTAAATGTCATCTAGATACACCAGAACAAATTTCCCTATTAAATGATAAAAAATGCTGTTCATAAAATGTTGGAAGACGGCCGGAGCATTCATCAAACCAAAGGGCATAACCAAATTCTCGAAATGACCCTCAGGGGAATTGAAGGCTGTCTTCCATTCGTCCCCTTCCCTGACCCTGACTAGGTTGTATGCCCCTCTTAAATCCAACTTAGAAAAAAACTTTAGCCCCAACAATCTGGTTAAACAGGTCCGGGATCAGAGGAAGCGGATATGGGTCACGAATCGTGATACTGTTCAGCTCCCTGAAATCCAGACAAGGTCTTAAAGAAGCATCTTTTTTCTTAACAAAAAAAACCCAGCAACAGGTGACTTTGAGGGTCGGATGGGTCCCTTTCTCAGGCTCTCAGAGATATGAGTACACATAGCGACTCTTTCAGGTTGGGAGAGATTGTATAGTCGTGATATTGGCAGCTTGTCGCCTGGGATGAGATTAATAGGGCAGTCGTACTCCCGGTGAGGGGGCAACTCCTGGACACCACTCTCGGAAAACACATCCGAAAATTCAGAGAGAAAAGATGGCACAGTTTTGTTAGAAACCTCTCAAAGAGACGCCGTGAGACAATTCTCTCTGCAAAACTCCCTCCAACCATTTATTTGCCTTGCTTGCCAATCAATGTTGGGGTTATGTTTAGTGAGCCAGGGTAGCCCCAACACTAGAGGAGTAGGTAATCCGCTTAAGACAATACATGACATATCCTCAACATGAGCATCACCCTCAGTCAAACGGATATTGTGAACTATGCCCTTTAAAGATCTTTGAGAAAGTGGAGCGGAATCGATAGCAAAAACAGGTATATCCTTTTCCAAAGTGCATACCTGGAAACCATGTGTTGTTGCAAATTATCAATGAGATTAACAGCTGCTTCACTATCTACAAAAATCTCACAAACAATGTTCTTGCTGTCTAGCGGTACCCTGGCAGGTAGGAGAAAACGGGAACTACAAGCAAACGGCAAACCTTCCTTCAATTTCCACATCAACCTTGACAATAGTAGCAAATGGAAAGTTTTTAGAGTGTTTTTTTTGTTTTGTTTTTATTACCCTCAGAAAATGCCATGAATCTCCTAGAGGGGCAAACCTTAGCCAAATTATTTATACCCCCACAACAGAAACAAACCCTCCTCTGAGAGCTGAATCCTCTGCTATAAGAGGCAAGGAAACCCAGCTGCATGGCCTCCTCCTCAGAGGGGATTGAGACAGACTGAGACCCCTGCACACTGAATGAGACAGTCTCACTGTCCTTGGGCTGAATATGGCAGGAAAGAGTAGTCTCCTCTCTCTCTCCAAGACGCCTGTCAATACGAACAGCTAGAGACATGGCTGACTCTAACAACGCTGGTCTCTCATGAAAAGCGAATGCAACTTTCAATCTTTCCGAAAGACCATGGCATCATTCCAACCAGTATCAGCTGCCCATCTCCAAAATTCAGAACAATATATCTCTGCGAACTGTTTACCCTGGCATGTAAGATGCAGTTTAGATTCAGCCAGAGCAATACGATCCGGGTCATTATATATATGGAGGGGCCGTGCCCCCACCGGCAGCAAAAAGCCCCAGACTGAGCGTTATCCCTGAGCAGCGAGGTGATGATCCCCACCCTCTGCTCTCAATCACCAGAGGAATGGGGAAGTAGGCGAAAATGGAGTTTGCAAGCCTCTCTAAAGCGAACAAGATACTCACTACCCCCGGAGAACGTATCCGGGAGCGAGATCTTAGGCTCGGAACAAACTTCATGAACGCCTGCAGAACCGGTCACCTGAAACTGAGACACAGTTTTACGGAGTTCTGCTACCTCCAGCGAAAGACCTTGCATGCAGTCAATCAAGGCTGAAACCGGATCCATGCTTAAGACGGTTATGGCGGTTTATAATGTCACGGATGAAGTTAGCAGATAGCTGGAACATATAAATAAACAAGCGACTGGCTTGATCCCAAACTAAGGCGCTAATTGGTGAGTCCTATAAAACCCTAAGAGCTCTCCCTGACTGCTATGCACATGCAAGGGTCTGTATGGTAGACGATTGCATGCCCACGGACCTAATACTGTGTGACACCTGAAAACCCTATAATAGTGAGGGGACACAATCACCGACTCCCTGCACTTAATACAGACGGAGTCAGGGTCACCTAAAATCAAGCCAGCAAGGAAACAATAAAGTAAAAGACTTATCTGTACAAACAGCAGACGTAGCCTATAGCATTGAACACCTCATCCAGGAAGTAGTATAAACCGCAAAGTGAGGCAGTATGGGAGGGATTATAAAGGAAGACGATTAGTCAAAATAAGTTACACCTGGCAGAAGCAAAGGAGATGAGAAAGTGAAACCAAAACAAAGAACATCATACAAGAGGTAGAGAAAAACGTCTGCCAGATCTTCTCACAGAACTGGTGGTGACAAATGCTTATCCAATATCAACCAAAGAATCGGACTGTGGAGCCTCAGACAGCTCACTATTCAGGGTAAAGCACTCGTCCTGCGTAACGAAGTTCTACCTATTGTTCAATAGAAACCACAGGCATGGCCCCCTCTTGCCACCGTTTTTGGGGCCATTACCAGGACAGTGTTTTGCTTTGTTTGGGGATCCAAAATGGACAGAGTGAAGCGAGCCATCGTGTACAAAGAGCCCCTCAAGGGCAGAGAGGGCATTCCTGACCTGCCCACTTTACTGTGGATCGCCTTTGTTTGTGACAGTGTTTGCGTACTCTAAGAACAGAAAATGGCTCTGCGGGCAAGGCTATGTCTTGCTTCTTCCTCCTGCCCCTCTGCAGGGGTATGGGCTGGGACAAGTGGGACAACTCCATACCTTACAACTGGCATGTTCCCTGGTACTACAGAGATGGCATTAAGTTTGTGAGGGAACATTAATTGGAGAGCCTCAAGCCCGACTTGTGGAAACAAAAGATTATCCACTAGCTAATCAGAGAAAAGGATGCGGTGAAGTCAATTCCAGGGATCCATGACAACACTGCAGATACAGTATAAACGAATGTTTCGTCAGACAGGTTAACCAACGGGCACAAGCACTTGTCTTTGATGGCCATCCAGGGTGGTTTGCTCATCCGGTCATTCATGCATGCCCACAACCTGTGCAAAACCTGGTACTGCCCCAGGTGCCCTTTCAAGAAGGAAGCATCTTACTACCTGTTCTGGGTGTGCCCTTTGCGCTGGGCCTATTGGATGCTCTGGAACATGAACTCAAAGACTCTTTGCCCAGGAACAGCCTGCGATACACTTCGGTGTTGTACGGACTATTTCCTGGGATTCATACAGTTGAGGCCATCCAGGAGGCCTGGCACCTTATGAACTGCTTTAAGGACACTATATGGCTTGCCAGGAATCGGAGAGCATGTCCGTCCTGGACTGCTGCAGGCTTATTCACAGTCTGTGACTTTGACGACAAAGAACAGGACTAAACTCCTCTCCTTCTCCCCCCGTTTGTTTCTATATTCACAATAAAGCTTTGGGCATGTGATTTCTCCACACTATCCCTTCCTTCCCAACCCCACCCCTCATCACTGTCTAAATGCTTTGTTGGAAGGTTTGTGTTCACTTGTGATTGAATAGGTATGCTAGTGTAGCATGCATTTTGATGTATAGTGTTTGTTAGCCTGTGCTTTACATAACAATACTGCGCTTCGTTGCAGTACTAAGTATTTACGTTTAAAGATTTGATTGTAATAAAGGCATTTTCAATCCAAAAGCTGTCTGCACATGATATGCTAGCTTAATTATTATCCAAGTCTTGTCTCAAGGACCGTTTAAAGGTCTAACTTTGACTTATACATCAAGCTTATAAGATTAAGATAAAGGATAAAGAGTACTACCAAACCCTAACCGAAAACCCACTGAAGGAAGACGCCAAAAAACTATCAATCTTATTGAAAGAAGCTGAGGAGAAGCACATTATGACAAAAAAAAGAGGAGGATTATATCATCATTGATCACCCCAACCTGGCATTATATTGCCATTTATCTAAAATTCATAACCCCCTGGGAAGACAGATGATTTCCGGTATATCTTCACCAGTGTGTAATTTAGCTCATTTTGTTGATATCCTACTACAGGAATATGTCATTAAGTTACCATCTTATTTGAAAGATTCACCGAGCCTCATTTCTCCACATGAAGTTAAAAGGCAGGACTCCTACATTTGGGTTACACTAGATGTCTCGGCCCCCTACTCCAACATCCTACACGGCGCAGGAATAGAAGCGGTGCAACATTACCTCACAAATGACAATACTATGCATACCTCACAAGGCCAATTCATATTAAAAGCAATAGACTTTATATTGAATCCCAACAGTTTCTCCTTCATGAACAAAATATACAAGCAGATAAAAGGCACCGCAATGTGCATGCATTTAGCGCCAAGCTTTGCAAATCATTATATGGTGCACGTTGAAGAACAGTACATCTATGGAAAACACTCCTGGCCGAACAATATTGTCTTCTATAAATGTTACATAGATGATCTGTTACTTATATTGAATGAAAATATAGATGAGGCAGCTAACTTCACCGCACATTTGAACAACAACACTTTTAGCCTCTCAATAAATACAAAGTAATGTCGCACTAGAGTGGGGGGGAGATCCAGCAGAGGTGCTCCCACTAACAGACAACACCCAGTCTGATAAGGATAAATGTAATAGATAAATAGAAGTGGGGCACTCTCTATAAGTAAAGGGATCTTTATTGAATATAATAATAAGATTAGCAATAAAATATCATGATTAGCAATAAATATCACAATAATAATGCAAAAAACAGCAGTAATAGATAATCGAGGTAGTAATATTAAATAGTGATATTGAACTCAATGGTATATTTAAAACCTAAAACAATAAATTCAAGCATAAATATAGATCCCAATATACAGATGACTATAAAAACCATAAGGTGGAATATTAGATTATAATAATTGAGAAAAATAGTTGGTCATAGAGATTCGGCAATAATATTCAATAGGTTTTTTCAATAGAAAATGTTTGATATTACAAATTCACTGAAGATGGAAGAAATATAATCGATCTCTGTCGAATAATCAGGATAAATGTTGATTTGTGGCCAGTTCTTAACACAAGATTCAAGGCGTATGTGGCATTCGATAGTTTATAAAACAATGTTCCACCTGCTCATACGCACAGCGGCGTCCCGCTGTATTTGTCTGGAAAGTGATCGCTTAATTTCAGATAGGATATGCGCGGTCTTACCCGGAGGTCTTTTCACTGGACTGTAAGCCCTCGACTCGGTCTACTTTCTTTAGAAGTTTAGGATTCCGGTCTCAAGGGCTGTTTGTTCGGATTTGAATTTAGCGCCAAAGAAGTTGTTGGAGACACGTGGTATTGTATGTGAGACCAAATGTCTTTCGTGTAGTAGTGGTTTCTTACTTAGGCAATCCGATATTCGTACGGTGGTATCCAGGCCTCCTCAGTCTGGCAATATCCTTTTTCCGAGTTGGGGGATTAATACCAGACGCGTTTCGGGGTTTTAAGGCAATGACCCCTTCATCAGTGGTTTACATCCCCCTGCCCATGCTCCACCTTTATATTGGGTAAAGAGTGTGTGAAGAACTGGTCTGGAATAAGATCTTTTTAGAAATTGGGATCTTTAAGTGTCAAATTATCCAAAATGTATATATCTCTACATTTAAAAGACTATATTAATAACATTGTTCTCCTTAATCATACATGGATTAGCCATCTTGTTGCTTCTAAAATTAGGGGACCATTACATGAATAAATAATAAATAAATAAAAAATATAAAAACATCAAAAAAATTGTAAATAGCAATTGATTAGATAAAAAAAACCTTTCATATAGTTATTCAACATCTCCTTTGGAATCATATGGTATAAAAAACGCACCAGTATCTCATGCGATTTCGTTGCGGTTCCAGTGCGTTTTTTTGGGGAATTCAATATTTCTTAAAATAATTTTTCAAAAGGGAATCAACTTTCATGATCTCATCTGCTTTGCGATAGTTTAAAGAAGTAAAAAACATTTTTTTATTGTATTTAAAATTATATTTTAACAAATGGGCAATTTTTCACTGCATGGATTCTTCTCTATTATATACTTTATATAGTGGGAACATGAAAATATTCAACCCAAACTGGGGACGGACCTGGTGCTCTGGCAATGATATATCGACGATATATTTTTTAATCTGGCAAGGAGATAGGGATTCTTTGGAACAATTTTTAGAAGATATTAACGTAAACGAGTGGAATCTGACCTTCACAGGCAATACTAGCCAAACATCACTGGAATTTTTAGACATAAAGATTTTAAACCAAGAGGGCGAATTGCAATGTACAACTTTTGTTAAACCCACTGCATGCAATAGTTATATTTTATTTAATAGTTTTCATCTTCCTAATTGGTTAGTTAACATCCCTCAATGCAGCTCTTAATAAGGTAAAATAAATGGACAGGGAGGAGTTTTTTGTTGCCAAAAAAAAAGCAAAGAAGTCAATACAATGGATTCTAACTTACGTTTGATCTTGCCTTTTAATGGAGACTTCAGGAAAATCCAGTCCATTATTAATAAACACTGGCACCTATTGAAAAAAGATAAGATATTAAGCACATTGATACCATCTAAACCCAAAATTACATTTACCAAAGCCCCAAATTTGAGCATTAAAATAGCACCCACTGTTCAGAAGAAGAGGATCCATACTCCATCCATCCAATCCTGGGCAAACATTCAGGGTTTTTTCCGCTGTGGCAGATGCAATAATTGCAAATTAACTTTGTTTCCCAAAAAAACAACAGAAATTAGATCAACCACAAACAAATATTGTCACAAAATTAGTGAATTCCTTACCTGTAGCACAGAAGATGTGATATACGTGATAGAATGCCCATGCAAGCTTCAATATGTAGGGAGAACCAAAAGATCGTTGAAAAAACGTATCGCAGAGCATATTGGTAATATAAAGAAAGGTTTTGAAAATCACTCATTATCATATCATTTCAAAACAACACATAATCAAGACACTTCGTGTTTGAGGTTTACAGCTATTGACAAAGTACAAAAGGACTGGAGAGGTGGGAATCATGTAGAGAAAATGTCACGTTTAGAAACAAAGCAAATTTATGAATTAAACACATTGCAACCGTCAGGTCTGAACACGGACTTTGAATTATTTGGCTTTCTATAGGATGGGCGCCATCTGTCGACGATTAGCTGGACGATATTTTAACCCGTCCAGTTTCTCCTCTACATTTGGCCCCCATCCAATAACTCTACAATCAGTATAAAGTATATAATAGAAGAATCCATGCAGTGAAAAATTGCCCTTTTTTAAAATATAATTTAAAATACAATAAAAAATGTTTTTTACTTCTTTAAACTATCGCAAAGCAGATGAGATCATGAAAGTTGATTCCCTTTTGAAAAATTATTTTAAGAAATATTGAATTCCCCAAAAAAACGCACTGGAACCGCAACGAAATCGCATGCGATACTGGTGCGTTTTTTATACCATATGATTCCAAAGGAGATGTTGAATAACTATATGAAAGGTTTTTTTATCTAATCAATTGCTATTTACTATTTTTTTGATGTTTTTATATATTTTTTATTTATTCATGTAATGTCCCCTAATTTTAGAAGCAACAAGATGGCTAATCCATGTATGATTAAGGAGAACAATGTTATTAATATATTCTTTTAAATGTAGAGATATATAATGCGGGAGGGGTGGTATAGCGTGATTAAGTTTTAGACAGTTGAGTGGCAGTGAGGATCGGATTATAGTTAGGACAAGGGACAGCAAGTGTGTCAGGGGCGTTGGAGACTGAGGGATTAGGCCATTGCACAGACCTCTATCAATAGCAATAGAGGCAGGACCACAGCGAAAGTACAGCTGAGGACCATACTAAATTGTAGCGAGTGGCGAGACGCGGTAACATAGTTGCAGCACGTTTATCCCTGGTAGGGAATAGAGACTGTGGGCCCTGACAGTTGTGCACGCATGTAGCAGATGGCGTGACTCTGTTCAGAGACCGCCACAAAATATCAACTGAGTGTCTGTGCGCCACCCTCAGGACAGACGGGTAGACCAGACCCGCTTTGCCTATCGGGATCTTCTTTGAATGGTCGTGACAGACGGGTGGATTAGACCCGTACTGTTCACCCGGATCCATGTGATATATATGTGAAGCATCAATACGACTCCTAATGACACACCTACCCCTATGCTGTCCGTGGTAACCGATACACAAATTTAGTGACCGTGGTAGTCACCATAAGAGGAATCAGCTCACTTGTCACCAGATACTGATAATTTTATACATTCCTTCTTCTATTTTGTGTGAAGTACAAATCTTCTTTTAATACATACCAATAAAAATATTCATTTTAACATTAGTTAGAGACCCCCAAAGGGATTCTAGGTCTTATTGACCATTGGAGTAGGAATATATTTTGGATAATTTGACACTTAAAGATCCCAATTTCTAAAAAGATCTTATTCCAGACCAGTTCTTCACACACTCTTTACCCACTATAAAGGTGGAGCAAGGGCAGGGGGATGTCAACCACTGATAAAGGGGTCATTGCCTTAAAACCCCGAAACACGTCTGGTATTAATCTCCCAACTCGGAAAAAGGATATTGCCAGACTGAGGAGGCCTGGATACCACCGTACGAATATCGGATTGCCGATATTGCCGAAGTAAGGAACCGCTACTACTACACGAAAGAAATTTGGTCTCACATACAAGACCACATGTATCCAACAACTTCTTTGGCGCTAAATTCAAATCCGAACAAACAGCCCCTTGAGACCGGAATCCTAAACTTCTAAAGAAAGTAGACCGAGTCGAGGGCTTACAGTCTAGTGAAAAGACCTTCGGGTAAGACTGCGCATATCCTATCTGAAATTAAGCGATCGCTTTCCAGACAAATACAGCGGGACGCCGCTGTGCATATGAGCAGGTGGAACATTGTTTTACAAACTATCGAATGCCACATACGCCTTAAATCTTGTGTTAAGAACTGGCCACAAATCGACATTTATCCTGATTATTCTACAGAGATCGATTATATTTCTTCCATCTTCAGTGAATTCGTAATATCAAACCTTTTTTTATTTAAAAAACTTATCGAATATTGCCATCGAACATTATTGCCGAATCAGCTATTTTTCTCGATTATTATAATCAAATATTTCACCTTATGGTTTTTATAGTCATCTGTATATTGGGATCTATATTTATGATTGAATTTATTGTTTTAGGTTTTAAATATACCATTGAGTTCAATATCACTATTTAATATTACTACCTCGATTATCTATTACTGCTGTTTTTTACATTATTATTGTGATATTTATTGCTAATCATGATATTTTATTGCTAATCTTATTATTATATTCAATAAAGATCCCTTTACTTATAGAGAGTGCCCCACTTCTATTTATCTATTACTTTTAGCCTCTCCTTCACAGCCAAATATTCAAAAACAACAATTGAATACCTAGACCTTATATCATTCTCCAAAGGAGAATCTATCGAAAACAAAACATTTTTTTTAAAGTAGATGAAAATAGCTATCTGGATTACCAGAGCTCACATCACAAAAAATGGAGAAACAATATATCCTTCAGCCAGTTCAAACGGATCCACAGGAACTGTACTAATGAAGATTTTGTTGCCCAGAGTCAGATCCTTATGCAACATCCTCATCAAATATTGGACGATTCTACTTTTTGAAAGAACATATCAAATCCAAGAGCCAATTAATTTCAAGAGCCAAATAAAATCAGAAGAGCCCAGGCAATTAAGAACCTTTTTGCCCCCAGTCAGCTAAGGAGAAGAAAGAATAACAGAATCCTTCCAACCACTCTCTTTCCCAATTTTCGTGGCAGCTATACATATGGCCATTGTTTGTGCAAATGTTGCCTGAATACTTCCTCATGCACATCCCAATTCATCAAAAACGTCACAGGTGAACGTTTTGACATAAAAACATTGCTAAATTTCCCCACATCCTATGTTATTTATTAATTGGAGTGTACCTACGGACACCAATACATAGGCCGCACGACCCTCAGAGAAAGAACCAACAAACACCGCTGTCATCTCTGTTTTGGATCCACTCCAGTTTATTTTTTTTTGGGCTTTAGCAATGCTGATGGATTATTGACCAAATACTGACCGAGTGAAGGCAGATGCTAAACAGACAGGATCAATTTTTTGGGGTTTATTGTTCTCAGTGGCGTAACTAGAAATAACTGGGCCTCACAGCAAATTTTTGATTGGGCCCCCCCAAGAAACTTCTTCGCAACCACCTCCTCCTGTGAAACCCCCACTCTTGTGGCTAGTCAAGATAACTCTCTCAGACCAAACCCAGTAGTTGCTCCATCCGTTTCCTACAGTGTCACTCAGTGTTGGACTGGGGTACCTAGGGCCCACCAGTAAAATTTATTTTGGGGGCCCACCGTATGGATACATTCAAATATAATAATTAATTTAACAAGTTTTTTTATATGAACATAGGCTAGTTGAGGTGCTATACATTGAATATATGTATGTAGTGCAGTAAATCTAATGTGTTCTGTGCCACTTATGAAGGGGGTGGGAGACTATGGGCCCACCTTAATAAGGGGCTCTCCGGGGGATTCTTCTGTACCCCTGTGGGCCAGTCGGAGGTTCATGTCACTGTATATATTGTCATTGTATAATACTGTTATGGGGCCTTCACATTAAAATCTTTTAATCCTCATCCCAGGTGGGCCCCTTCTGAGTTTGGGCCCCAAAGCAAACGCTTCCCCTGCTTCCCCTATAACTACAACCCTGATTGTTCTGACTGATTAGAGGAAGGGCAAAATAATCTGACATCAACTTATGGCGACACCCTCTCCACTCTGTCGGTATCACGACCGGCGTGCCTATCACATACGTGACACAGAGGGAGAGAAAGAGGAAGGCCCTGTCCAAGGAAGAGGGAAAGGTGGTGACCCCTAACTCACATTGAGGCTGGCACCTGACTGCCCTGACGTCCCTAGACGGGTTCCTCACCCGTACGCCGATCACGTGCCTAAAACCCTGTCTTTCCCTAAAATGAGCCCTAGATAGTGAATAGGGCGGTGGGAACATTAGTCCGCACCACTAGCTCTAAAGGAAAACACCAAGGGGAGGACAGACAATACAGACTAAACATATAATCCCAGGTGGGCGACAACAGAAGACAACAAAAAGCCCAACAGGGATCCGGAGGATAACACTCTGGAACAACAACCAGGATTCACAGCTCCAGTGGGTCAGTATAGAAGTCCAGGCAGGAAGCTCTATATCTGGCAACCAGAGAAGCGAGAGAGGAGAATATAAGGAGGTTGGGAGTGACAGACAAGAAACAGCTGAGTAGGAGAAGCTACGGATCCCTGAGTGAGACAAAAAGGATTGCAAGGCAAACACAGAAAACTATCATTAAGAAACAACGTGATCTTTAGACATAGAGCGCGCAGCCACCTGCTGCGACTTCCTGACCCCGGGTATAACGGAGTCAGACGTGGCTCTTGACACTCTCGTGACAGTACCCCCCCCCTTTCACGAGGGGCCTCCGGACACTCAGGACCAGGTCTCTCAAGATGAGAGGCATGGAAAGCCTGAACTAACCTGTTGTTGTTTACCTCTGACGCTGGAACCCACATTCTTTCCTCGGGACCGTAACCCCTCCAATGCACCAGATACTGAAGAGAGCGGCGGACCAGACGAGAATCAACAATTTGGGATATTTGAAACTCCAGATTACCATCCACAATAACAGGAGGAGGTGGCAGCGGTGATGGTTCTAGAGGTGGAACATACTTCTTGAGTAACGACTTATGGAAGACGTTATGGATCTTAAAAGTGTGAGGTAGCTCCAGGCGAAAAGCCACGGGGTTAATGACGGCTACTATTTTATAAGGACCAATGAACCTAGGACCCAGTTTCCAAGAGGGAACCTTCAACTTAATATTCCTAGTAGACAACCACACATAGTCATTCACTCCTAGGTCCGGACCTGGCGACCGTTTCGTATCAGCCATGCATTTATATTTACCTCCCATACCGATGAAAGAGATGACCGAAACCGTTCCTCTTTGGGAACCCCAGAAGACCCTTCCTCTTTGAAAGTACAGAATTGGGGATGAAAACCATATGCACCAAGAAATGGTGACTTGCCAGTGGATTCCTGACTGGGATTATTTATGGCAAACTTGGCTAACGGTAAATATGATGACCACACCTCTTGGTTTTCA
This sequence comes from Bufo gargarizans, assembly GCF_014858855.1. Lineage (NCBI taxonomy): Eukaryota > Metazoa > Chordata > Amphibia > Anura > Bufonidae > Bufo > Bufo gargarizans. The sequence goes on from NC_058087.1 coordinate 101,326,247, forward strand.
GACACAAAACACCTTAGATATGTCTCAAGGTTTTGGTTGGTACGCTCAGTCTGTCCATTCGACTGAGGATGGAAAGCTGAGGAAAAGGACAAGTGTACCGCCAAACGGGAACAAAAAGCTTTCCAAAACTTAGAAATAAACTGGGTTCCCCGATCCGAAACCACATCGGAAGGGACCCCGTGAAGCTTCATGATTTCACTGATAAACACCTGAGCAAGAGTCTTAGCATTAGGAAGTGCGGGTAACGCAATAAAGTGTACCATTTTGCTAAACCTGTCTACTACTACCAAGATAACTGTTTTACCCGCAGACAAAGGTAGGTCAGTGATGAAATCCATTGACAGATGTGTCCATGGCCTATTGGGGATGACAAGTGGCAATAAAGACCCTGCTGGACGTGTATGAGAGACTTTCGCGCGTGCACAAGTAGAACAAGTAGACACAAAATCCATTACATCCTGACGCAACCTTGGCCACCAAAAACGACGAGACAATAGCTCCAAGGTTGCTTTACTACCCGGGTGCCCATCAAGTGCTGAATTATGATGTTCCTTTAATAATTCGAGACGCAGGTTTAACGGTACAAACAATTTCTCTGAGGGGCAAGAGGCCGGGGCGTCCCCCTGGGCCTCTAACACCTTCCCCTCCAGAACAGAGTGTACAGCAGAGACAACCACTCCTCTTTGTAAAATGGGTACCGGATCACTAACATTACCCCCTCCAGGGAAACTACGAGATAATGCGTCTGCCTTGGTATTTTTTGCCCCAGGATGATAGGTGATAAAAAAGTTAAATCTGGTAAAGAATAGCGACCGCCTAGCTTGTCTAGGGGTGAGACGCTTAGCCGATTCGAGGTACAGAAGGTTTTTGTGATCCGTAATCACCGTGACGGGGTGGATTGCTCCCTCTAAGAAGTGACGCCACTCTTCAAATGCCAGTTTAATCGCCAACAGTTCCCTATTTCCAATATCATAGTTCTTTTCAGCTGTAGATAACTTTTTGGAAAAGAAAGCGCAAGGACGCCATTTGCCAGGAGACGGACCCTGAGACAATACAGCCCCCACTCCCACCTCTGACGCATCTACTTCAACAATAAAAGGCTGGGAGACATCAGGTTGAATTAGAACAGGTGCTGAGGTAAATCTCTCTTTTAGAGAGGAAAATGCAATTTTAGCGGCGTCAGACCATTTAGAAAAATCTGTCCCCTTCCTAGTCATGTCAGTAAGGGGTTTAACGATCACCGAATAATTTTTTATGAACTTTCTATGGAAATTTGCGAAACCAAAAAACCATTGTAGAGCTTTAAGGTTCTCAGGAAGATCCCAATCTAAAATTGCCTGGACCTTCCTAGGATCCATACGGAAACCTGAAGCAGATAATAGATATCCCAGGAACTGTATTTCCTGAACGGCGAAGACACATTTTTCAATTTTCGCATATAATTTATTTGTCCGTAGGACCTGCAGTACCTGTCTGACATGTACTTCATGTGTTTTCAGATCAGCCGAATAAATTAAGATATCATCTAGGTATATCACCACAAACCTGCCGATAAGATGACTAAAAATATCTTTAACGAAATGTTGGAAGACAGCAGGAGCATTGGTCAGACCGAAAGGCAGGACTAAATTTTCATAATGCCCCTCAGGGGTGTTAAAAGCTGTCTTCCACTCATCCCCTTCCTTGATACAAATCAGATTGTAGGCCCCCCTAAGATCAAGTTTGGAGAACCACCTAGCACCCGCAATCTGATTAAAAAGGTCAGGAATGAGAGGAAGAGGGTATGGGTCTCGGATGGTTATCCGGTTTAGCTCGCGGAAATCTAGGCAAGGACGCAGGCCCCCCATCTTTCTTTTTAACAAAGAAAAACCCTGCAGCCACGGGTGAAGAAGAGGGTCTGATGTGTCCCTTAGCCAGACTCTCGGAGATATAATCCTTCATGGCTTGTCTCTCGGGACCCGAAAGATTATATAACCTGGTCTTGGGTAATTTTGCACCGGGAATCAGGTTAACCGGGCAATCATAAGGACGATGAGGTGGTAACTTCTGACAACCCTTTTCAGAAAAAACGTCCTCAAAGTCCGAAATAAATGTAGGTAGGGTAGCTATGGAGGCGACTAAGCAATTGCTATTTAAGCAATTCTCTCTGCAATGCTCACTCCACTCCAATATCTCCCTGGCCTGCCAATCCACCACTGGATTGTGCGCTACCAACCAGGGAAGATCCAATACCACAGGAGAGGGAAGGCCCTCCGGAACGTAACATGAAAGACACTCATTATGGTGGTCCCCTACCCGAAGGTGTAAGTTATAGACAATGTGAGTGAGGTTTCTCTGAGACAGAGGAGCAGAATCAATAGCGAATATGGGAATAAGTCTCTGCAGCGTACAGAGAGACAAACCCATAGTGCGGGCAAAATGGGCATCTATCAAATTTACCCCTGCTCCACTGTCTAGAAAGAAAGAAATAGTCTCTGTCTTAACACCAAAAACAATAACCGCTGGCAACACAAATTGAGATGTTCGTATGGAGGAAACGTATACCCCCCGGCTGACATCCTCCGCACAGCCTGGGGTTAGTAGTTTTCCGACGGTCTTGTTTTTGAGAAAGGAGGAACAGACATTAATGAAATGACCCGTCCCCTCACAGAAAAAACAAGCCCCACGCCTACGGCGAGCCTCAGGAGGATGGACCTGACGAGTAGTTCCTCCTAGCTGCATTGACTCATCTAAGTCAGTACAGACTAACTGCTGCTTGGGAGAGGTTACCAATTGCTCAAATTTTCAATCTCTCCCTAAGACGTCTATCTATTCTGATAGAGAGGGACATAACAGCATCAAGGGAAAGGGGGGTCTCATACAGCGCAAGCGCATCCTTAACCCTTTCCGTAGCCCACCTACGTAACTCTGAGCAATATTCCTCTGCTGGCCGATTTCCCTGTAGGAGTCTCCGTAACTTCGACTCAGCCAGGGCGACTCGGTCAGGGTCATCATATATGAGACCCAAGGCCCCAAAAAATTCATCCACTGACCGGAGAGCCTGGGAACCAGGGGGTAAAGAGAACGCCCAGGATTGCGGGTCCCCCTGAAGCAGGGAAATAACAATCCCCACCCGCTGTTCTTCATTACCAGAGGAGTAAGGGCGCAGCTTAAAATATAATTTACAGGCCTCACGGAACGTCACAAATTTGTCCCTTCCCCCAGAAAATCTGTCAGGAAGAACAACCTTGGGTTCTGCAACAACCTGGTTACCCATAGCAACCGCTGGGCTTGCTGTCTGCTGCATTTGCTGCTGTTGCTGGAGGACCGACGCCTTCAATCCTGCCATCTCCAAAGACAGGCCTTGAAGTTGTTTTGCCAAAGCAGCAATAGGATCCATACTGGATTCTAAATAAAGAGAGAAAAAGAAAAAAAAATATATTATTTTTTTTCTTCCCAAAAAATAAGGGCCAGATATAATATCACGAACGGCGTACCTATCACATACGTGACACAGAGGGAGAGAAAGAGGAAGGCCCTGTCCAAGGGAGAGGGAAAGGTGGTGACCCCTAACTCACCTTTAGGCTGGCACCTGACTGCCCTGACGTCCCTAGACGGGTTCCTCACCCGTATGCCGATCACGTGCCTAAAACCCTGGCTTTCCCTAAGATGAGCCCTAGATAGTGAATAGGGCGGTGGGAACTCTAGTCCGCACCACTAGCTCTAAAGGAAAACACCAAGGGGAGGACAGACAATACAGACTAAACATATAATCCCAGGTGGGCGACAACAGAAGACAACAAAAAGCCCAACAGGGATCCGAAGGATAACACTCTGGAACAACAACCAGGATTCACAGCTCCAGTGGGTCAGTATAGAAGTCCAGGCAGGAAGCTCTATATCTGGCAACCAGAGAAGTGAGAGAGGAGAATATAAGGAGGTTGGGAGTGACAGACAAGAAACAGCTGAGGAGGAGAAGCTACGGATCCCTGAGTGAGACAAAAAGGATTGCAAGGCAAACACAGAAAACTATCATTAAGAAACAACGTGATCTTTAGACATAGAGCGCGCAGCCACCCGCTGCGACTTCCTGACCCCGGGTATAACGGAGTCAGACGTGGCTCTTGACACCCTCGTGACAGTCAGGTGGGTCTACTAGTACAAGCGGTTAATAAAACAGGTTCTATAGACATCTATGTGGAATTAGCTGATGGCGGTGTAAAAGGAGTGCGCTTCTTCTTGACGCCAACATTGACCTGTAAGGTTGAGTTCACATTTGAGTTATTTTGGCCCCATAACTGCCAAAAAGTGATTCAAAGAGCGACACCTGTTATCTGCTTGTCATACTGTGCTTATGGGTGTTACTGCAATGCATGCTGTTCTACACCACTATACAGTCTATCTGCAGCCAGGAAGTAGCTGTTTTTTAACGCTATTTGCCATGAACAAATTCAGATTGAATCGAATCTTTTCAGAAAATTCGGGGAACCGACCAAATGTTTTAGAAATTTGCTCATCTCTAATTATCATCTAGAGTAGAGATCAGCGAATCGAAGCTGATGAAGTGGAATTCGATCCAAATTTCAGGCAAAATTTGATTCTCACCGAAGCTGAATTTCCTCACACTTTGTGGTAACGAATAGCATTTTTTCCTAAAATGGCTACTATACATGTGAGGACATGGAGGAAGGAACTCTGGGAAGGTGGGATCACCCATAATCCCATGCATGCAGCCAATCAGCAGGCAGACAGCCCTGTGATGTCACAGCCCTAAAAATAGCCTCAGCCATCTTGGATTCTGCCATTTACCAGTGTACTTAGTCCAAGGAGAGACGTCAGCAGGCGCTAGGGACAGTGATAGGAAAGACTTGATTGTAGTACAAAAACAATTAATAAGTGCAGGGAAAGGATAGGGAGGAATCATGCCACATCATTTATGTACAACGGGGTTCAGTAGGGGAGGTTACAGACTGGCTAATAATCCTATTACACCTTGCTGCACTGACTGGAGATACAAATTGCCATTATACAGCTCTGTCATTCCAGCAAACCATTCTTGCTATTGGGGTGCAAGTGCTGTTTGATACAGCCATTAACATGATTTATTACAAGGAAATATTTCTACAGTACGTCTTATTTGCCCTTGTGCGGTGCAGTTATATAATCTAAAGCCCTGTTTGCCATGTATTAGTGGCAAAATAAAAATATATTTGCCGTTCAGCGTGGCATTTATATGTTGAAAAGCCTTGTGTAGTGGAAAAGTGGAAAAAAATAAGGGCCTATTTGCCGTTCAGCGGTGCAGTTATATGTGGTAAAGCCCTTTTTGCGGTATGCATTGAATTACGTATTGGTGAATTTTTTTATTTCAAAACATATTTTTTTCGGGAAAATTGTTGTGTGATTGTACACCTCCTTTTGCAGTATGGACCGAATGCAGTAAACCTAATGAAAACGCTGATGACAACACAACAGCAGACTTTGCCTTTACCATTTATTAACAATTAAATCAAGCAACTTCAGTAAGTTGAAAATATTCATGTGTTTTTATCTGCTCCTTCTGCAGTCAATCTCCACAGCACACAAGGCATGTGTCACGGCTGAGAATCAGGGAAACCCTCAACCGTGCGATGTCAATAGGATAAGGGAAGCTGCTAGGCCAGGACGACAGGATCAGGGAGCAGGTCACCTTCTAGCGCGTCCTTAATTCTGACCCTGACTCCTGCATCCCTAGCAGGGTAAGACGACCTGTTCCTCCTAGACACGGACGAACAGGAGTCTCACTGACCAAGGAGCAAGGAGAGGGGAAACATATACAGCATATGGATATGGCAGGTAAGTTAACCCAGTACTACACCTACCTGCCACAGATACCTGACTGGAACCCGTGCACAAGTAATGATGTCCACACAAACATTAAGGACACAGCACACACACAACTCACACAGGTATCCAGGACACCCATAGCTGCAAACAACATAGAGATCATAAAAACATCTTCTTAACATCATAACATATATTTTTATGACCACAAGGGTGGCCCTCACTGGATAGATGGCATATAAGACCAGGAGGATGACTCCAGCATAAAGCATGGCTGGAGTACCCCTCAGCTACAGGCATCCAGCAGAAGCTAAATAGCCCAAGCAGCCACATCCACACACACATACTAGGAAAGGAGTTAACCCTTCCAACACCAGACAAGGTAAGTGTCATTTAAAGGGGAAGTGTACACACAACTAAATCCCGTGCACACCAAACATAGAAAGTGAACACATTCAAACACACTTTGCTAGATGCAACCTCATGCCTTGACATTGAGCCGCCTAGCAACCAGCTAAGGCTGCTACACTGCCAATAACATCATGTTGCCAGCGGCAACCACACGTGAGACAACATACTAACTGCCCTCACCTGCGGTAGACAACAAGCAGACCGCTGACAACTGCATGCGAGACAAAGAGTCACAACCAAACACATAGTCATGACAGCATGACAGGAGAGCCTCTGCTTTGGAGTCCAAGTCCAGTTTCTTAAGATCAGGAGTTCCATCAGAATTGTGCGCAATATTCTTGCTCCCTGTGGAAAGCCATAACAAAATGACTCTGTAGGCATACACATCAGAGGAAGCTGAAGCTGGTTGCCCCAATTTTAATTCAGGAGCAGTAAACAGCGGGAAGAAAATAGAGGTGGCTGAACTCCGCTGCTCTGTATCTCTTGTGAAGTCAATGTCTCCAACTATGCCCCTATCACGATTTACAGCAAATACATTATTTTCATGTAGAGATCCAAGAATTATGTTAGAGGCATGTAGTGTATGCAAGCCATGTGCGACCCCTCTCATAACTCTCACGCTGTTCTGCACCTGGTTTGCCTGGGCAAACGGAGTCACACAGGGGAGGAACTGCTCTGCATCCTTCAGCAAGAAATAGAATCCTGGCTTTCTAGGTGACAACTCAAAATCGGAATCATGGTGACCGACAACAGGAAGAACATGGTGTCAGCGCTGCGTCAATGAGGGCTGAGCCAATCTAGCTGTCAAGCGGTTCTCCTGATGTCTTCCACCTACCTGCAAGACATCCTAAAATTGCCAGGAAACTTTGCATGCACTTCAGCCACTCGTATACCTCAAAGCACACCCTCCTTGAGCTGCAGCGGCAGAACGGCATCCCCCAGCAAAGGCTGATATACGAAGTTTCCACCCGTTGGAATTCCACCCTCCATATGCTTGACCGACTATACAAACAGAAAAAAAAACAGAAACAATTTCTTGATTATCCAAGCGGACAGGAGTACTCCCCTGTGTAAGTTCGATATCAGCCAGGTCCAGCTTATGCGTGACACCTGCCGTTTGCTCAGGCCTTTTGAGAAGGCCACGTTATTTGTCAGTTGCCAGGACTATGGGATGAACAACATCATTCAACTGCTTTATGTCCTGGAACAGAGGCACTGTTCACATTGTCCAACAATGAAGATGCAATGAGCATCCATGTGAAATCGATAATTTTGCATATATAATGTGAAAATTCCATAACCAAAACAATGAATATAAATATAAAATTTCATATGCAAAATAAAAAATACAGATTATCATGCATAAGTGTATTTAGTAGCATATGCTATTACAACATAAACAAATCCTATTTCTCCATTATTGATCGAAATAGAATGGTCAATAAAAGTGCATAAGTTCTTTTCGCATATTAAGACCATTCGGATGTCTGGTATCTAACTTAAAGATCCAAAATGCCTCCCTCAATCTAACCAACCGCTTTAAATCACCTCCTCTTTTCGATAGCCTCACTTGTTCAATTGCAAAAACTCTAAAATTTCACACCTTGCGTTCATGCTTGTAAATTAAGTGTTTAGCCACATTGGATATGTTCACACTGGCAGGATTACTGATGTAGTTGAGATGCTCCAAAATTCGGACTTTAAATTTTCTAGTGGTGCATCTCACATACATCATCTCGCAGGCTGTACATTGGATGACATATACTACCCCCATCGAATTACAATTGATTTACGATTTTATCGGGTATACATGGGAATTATTTGCATCATGGAAAGTTTTCGTATTCACTGCATAAGTACAAGTGCAGCAGCGTGAGCTTCCACACCTGGTGAAACCTTTATAAGTGAGCCAGATATCCTCTTTTTGATTAGCCCGTTGCAAATACATGGAGGGGGATATATCATTCCCTATAGTTCGAGGTCTTCTGGAGACAATTTTACTTCCTTGTCCCAAATCACAGCACAGTACATCATCATCATAAAGTATTGGCAAATATTTCGTAATTGTTTGCTGAATTATTTTAAACTGTTTGCTGTATGTTAAGACAAGTGTAGATATATCCTATTTGACTTCACCCTGATCAACTATTGTAATTGTGCTCTTCCTGTCTTTCATATGATCACAGTCATATGCCCCTTTTTGTTTCAGATTTTTTCTCTTTTTATTTGCATTCCTATCTTTAGAAGGAGAACCCTGGGTAAGGAAAAGCAATTCCTCTCTAGTTTTATTTCTGGTAATAACCCCGGATAAGCTCTCACCCCGGATAAGCATCCACCCCGGATAAGCTCTCTGTGCTAGCCTCATTCTAACAATCTGAACTTCCCTTTCAAAAGCCGCAGGAGTACTGCCGTTTCTATAGGCACGTGTGAACTCTCCCACAGGGATCGATTTAATCGTGTGGGCAGGGTGGCGACTATCCACATGTAATATTGTGTTTCCTGTCACTTCCTTGCGAAATGTTTTTGTTTGTATAATCTGTCCGGGTTTTCCCAAAAGTGTAAGATCTAGGAAATTGACACGTTGGAAATGCTCAGTATAAGTGAAATGCAAATTGTAGGGGTTACTTTCGAGATATTGCATAAACCGTTGTATGGCAGGTATATCGCCGCTCCAGATCAGGAACATATCATCGATGCACCTGCCATACCAGACTATATACTCTGAGAATGGATTTTTGGTATTATAGACATATGTCTCCTCCCAGTAGGACATAGTAAGGTTAGCCAATGAGGGCGAGTACTTCGCACCCATTGACACACCTGAGATTTGGACATAATATATGGAGTTGAAAGTAAAGTAATTGTGAGACATCAGGAACTGAGTCACAACTAGTGTTGAGTGCGAATATTCGAAAAGCAAATTTTTTTTGCGAATATCGCAACTTTGCGATTTCGCGAATATTTCGAATATAGTGCTAAATATTCGTAAAAATGAATATTAGTTTTTTTGTTTTTTTTTCACAAAATTACAGTACACATATTATTGATTGTTTCCCAAAGGTCCAAAAGCTCAGATCTTACTCACATTGCCTAGAAAGTGATTGAGGCGCGAATCTTCGTAAGGTGATTATATTAGCGCACATGCGAATATCTGCACTTGTCCCAGAACAGAGGCAAAGGGCTTTGCATTCATACATTAGTGATTAAATTGAGTTGCGAATCTTCGTAAGGCGATTTTATTAGCGCACATGCGAATATCTACACTTGTCCCCAGAACAGAGAGGACAAATGCCTGTGCATTCATATAGTATAGCACCATATTCGCGAATACTTAGAACTTCGTAAAATTCGATTTACGAATATTCGTATTTTTTATTTTACTTGCCACCTTACAGATTACATTGATCTGTACTCTGTCAACTACTGTCATCACCCCCCACTGTGTCTCGATTGATTCCCAAAAGTCTCACATTGCCTAGAAAGTGATTGAGGCGCGAATCTTCGTAAGGCGATTATATTAGCGCACATGCGAATATCGGCACTTGTCCCAGAACAGAGGCAAAGGGCCTTGCATTCATACATAAGTGATTGAATTGAGTTGCGAATCTTCGTAAGGCGATTTTATTAGCGCACATGCGAATATCTACACTTGTCCCCAGAACAGAGAAGGCAAAGGCCTGTGCATTCATATAGTATAGCACCATATTCACGAATACTTAGAACTTCGTAAAATTCGATTTATGAATATTCGTATTTTTTATTTTACTTGCCACCTTACAGATTATATTGATCTGTACTCTGTCAACTACTGTCATCACCCCCCCCCCCCCCACTGTGTCTCGATTGATTCCCAAAAGTCACACATTGCCTAGAAAGTGATTGAGGCGCGAATCTTCGTAAGGCGATTATATTAGCGCACATGCGAATATCGGCACTTGTCCCAGAACAGAGGCAAAGGGCTTTGCATTCATACATTAGTGATTAAATTGAGTTGCGAATCTTCGTAAGGCGATTTTATTAGCGCACATGCGAATATCTACACTTGTCCCCAGAACAGAGAGGACAAATGCCTGTGCATTCATATAGTATAGCACCATATTCGCGAATACTTAGAACTTCGTAAAATTCGATTTACGAATATTCGTATTTTTTATTTTACTTGCCACCTTACAGATTACATTGATCTGTACTCTGTCAACTACTGTCATCACCCCCCACTGTGTCTCGATTGATTCCCAAAAGTCACACATTGCCTAGAAAGTGATTGAGGCGCGAATCTTCGTAAGGCGATTATATTAGCGCACATGCGAATATCGGCACTTGTCCCAGAACAGAGGCAAAGGGCTTTGCATTCATACATTAGTGATTGAATTGAGTTGCGAATCTTCGTAAGGCGATTTTATTAGCGCACATGCGAATATCTACACTTTTCCCCAGAACAGAGAAGGCAAAGGCCTGTGCATTCATATAGTATAGCACCATATTCGCGAATACTTAGAACTTCGTAAAATTTGATTTACGAATATTCGTATTTTTTATTTTACTTGCCACCTTACAGATTACATTGATCTGTACTCTGTCAACTACTGTCATCACCCCCCACTGTGTCTCGATTGATTCCCAAAAGTCTCACATTGCCTAGAAAGTGATTGAGGCGCGAATCTTCGTAAGGCGATTATATTAGCGCACATGCGAATATCGGCACTTGTCCCAGAACAGAGGCAAAGGGCTTTGCATTCATACATTAGTGATTGAATTGAGCTACGAATCTTCGTAAGGCGATTTTATTAGCGCACATACGAATATCTACACTTGTCCCCAGAAGAGAGAAGGCAAAGGCCTGTGCATTCATATAGTATAGCACCATATTCCTGAATACTTAGAACTTCGTAAAATTCGATTTACGAATATTCGTATTTTTTATTTTACTTGCCACCTTACAGATTACATTGATCTGTACTCTGTCAACTACTGTCATCACCCCCCACTGTGTCTCGATTGATTCCCAAAAGTCTCACATTGCCTAGAAAGTGATTGAGGCGCGAATCTTCGTAAGGCGATTATATTAGCGCACATGCGAATATCGGCACTTGTCCCAGAACAGAGGCAAAGGGCCTTGCATTCATACATAAGTGATTGAATTGAGTTGCGAATCTTCGTAAGGCGATTTTATTAGCGCACATGCGAATATCTACACTTGTCCCCAGAACAGAGAAGGCAAAGGCCTGTGCATTCATATAGTATAGCACCATATTCACGAATACTTAGAACTTCGTAAAATTCGATTTATGAATATTCGTATTTTTTATTTTACTTGCCACCTTACAGATTATATTGATCTGTACTCTGTCAACTACTGTCATCACCCCCCCCCCCACTGTGTCTCGATTGATTCCCAAAAGTCACACATTGCCTAGAAAGTGATTGAGGCGCGAATCTTCGTAAGGCGATTATATTAGCGCACATGCGAATATCGGCACTTGTCCCAGAACAGAGGCAAAAGGCTTTGCATTCATACATTAGTGATTGAATTGAGTTGCGAATCTTCGTAAGGCGATTTTATTAGCGCACATGCGAATATCTACACTTTTCCGCAGAACAGAGAAGGCAAAGGCCTGTGCATTCATATAGTATAGCACCATATTCGCGAATACTTAGAACTTCGTAAAATTCGATTTACGAATATTCGTATTTTTTATTTTACTTGCCACCTTACAGATTACATTGATCTGTACTCTGTCAACTACTGTCATCACCCCCCACTGTGTCTCGATTGATTCCCAAAAGTCACACATTGCCTAGAAAGTGATTGAGGCGCGAATCTTCGTAAGGCGATTATATTAGCGCACATGCGAATATCGGCACTTGTCCCAGAACAGAGGCAAAGGGCTTTGCATTCATACATTAGTGATTGAATTGAGTTGCGAATCTTCGTAAGGCGATTTTATTAGCGCACATGCGAATATCTATACTTTTCCCCAGAACAGAGAAGGCAAAGGCCTGTGCATTCATATAGTATAGCACCATATTCGCGAATACTTAGAACTTCGTAAAATTCGATTTACAAATATTCGTATTTTTTATTTTACTTTCCACCTTACAGATTACATTGATCTGTACTCTGTCAACTACTGTCATCACCCCCCACTGTGTCTCGATTGATTCCCAAAAGTCCAAAAGCTCAGATCTTACTCACATTGCCTAGAAAGTGATTGAGGCGCGAATCTTCGTAAGGCGATTATATTAGCGCACGTGCGAATATCGGCACTTGTCCCAGAACAGAGGCAAAGGGCTTTGCATTCTTACATTAGTGATTGAATTGAGTTGCGAATCTTCGTAAGGCGATTTTATTAGCGCACATGCGAATATCGGTACTTCGTGAGGACACTAATCCCTCCCTCATTTCAGATTGTGGGCCAATGAGAAGGAGTCCAACAGGTTAGCAACATCCCTAGCAACCAATCAGAAAGTTGCCCACCCCATTACTATATAAGATTTTGTCACGGCAGCCATTTTGTGCAGTTTCATGTGGTGGTGATTGAGAGAGGATCTTGGAACTGTGCAGTGCTTTGCTTTTTTAAAAGCAAATTGTAAATCGAATTAATCTGATAGTTTTAGATAGGGTAGGTTAGTGTAGCTGATAGGATAAAGATTAGGGTACAGAGTTAGAAGAAAAATAATAATTTATATAGATTAGTGTAGCCGATAGTTTCTAGTGCAGGGTGCAGTGTAGGGCCTAGTTAGAGAAAAATAATCATTTATTTAGGTTAGGTAATAGTGTAGCTGATAGGATAAAGATTAGGGTACAGTGTTAAGAGTAAAATAATCATTTGTTTAGGTTAGTGAATAGATTAGCTGATAGTTTCTAGTGCAGGGTGCAGTGTAGGGCATAGTTAGGAGAAATATAATAATTTATTTAGGTTAGTGAATAGATTAGTTAGCTGATAGTTTCTAGTGAAGGGTGTAGGTTAGTTATAGTGTAGGCTTTAGTTGTTTTTTTTGTTTTCTAGTTTAGTATAGTGTTTGTAATAAAAAAAAAGTTTATTAGTTTTCGTTTATTACTGTTTAGTTTGTGTCGTGTCAGTGTCTACGTCCTTTGTTAGTTAAAAACAAAAAAGATTAAAAAAAGTTCATTAGTTTTAGTGTTTTTCTTTTACTGGTTATTCCGTGTTTTTTGTTCGCATCAGTGTCTACGTCCTTTGTTAGATAAAAAAAAAAGACAAAAAAAAGTTTATTAGTTTTAGTGTTTTTCTTTTACTGGTTATTCCGTGTTTTTTGTTCGCATCAGTGTCTACGTCCTTTGTTAGATAAAAAAAAAAGACAAAAAAAGTTTATTAGTTTTAGTGTTTTTCTTTTTTTGGTTGTTCCGTGTTTTTTGTCCACGTCAGTGTCTACGTCCTTTGTTAGTTAAAAAAAAAAAAAAGACAAAAAAAAGTTTATTAGTTTTCTTTTTTTTCTTTTACTGGTTATTCGGTGTATTGTCAGTGTCTACGTCCTTTGTTAGTTTAAAATAAAATATATATTTACGTTGATTTACCATATATAAATTTGGTTTTCTTTATTGTGCGACAGTCCCCATCCCAATAAACTTTTTCCCTAAATCAAATCATATAATTTAAATTTTGTATAAATAAAAAAAAATAAAAATAACGATGTCTTCACGATCGAGCAGCAGGGGTAGGAGAGTAGTTGGTCCCAGTGCTGGACAGCTGCCAGCACGGGGCCGCTCCTCTACCCACCGAGGTGCGGACACAGGTGTCAGGGGCGTCCGCCTTATTCGTGATTTTTTTGCCACTGGCAGCAGGAGAATTTCCTCTCAGGATGCCAAGGAAGTTGTGTCTCTTGTGGCACAAGCCAGTGCCACAGAGTCCTCTGCCCCGGCTCCGAGCAGCAGCTGCACTTCGTCTCCTGTAGGACCAACCCCCAGCCCCCAAGAAACGTCCCTGCTCCTGTTTGACAGCGACAGTGAGAGGGACACCTTGGGGGAGGTAATGCAGGAGGCTGATTTGCACTTCAGTCCTGAGGGTCAGGAGCTTATGGAAGGGATGGAGGAGGAGATGGAGGGGGTACCACCTGTATGTACCCCAGTGACATCCCTTCCAACAGGTGCGGGCGGTTTCAGCCAGCGAAACCCCACACCTAGTCAGACCCAGGCGTCAGCAAGGGGACAGAGGAGCCAGGTCAGGGGCCCCACTTCTGCTGTTCCCCTCAGTCCACCACTGGTTGGCCCTGTGTCTGACATATCGGGGGACGAAGAGGAGGGTGACAGAGAATGGGTGCCACCTCCCTTGTCAGGAATCAGCAGCACTGATGAGGAGGAAGGTAGGCACCAGAGGCAAATGGTGCGACAGGTTGCCAGTGAGCCCAGCGTCAGGGGCTCCACTGGTAATGGCAGTAGGAGGAGGCAGCAGCAGCCAGATCTACCTGTCCGCATCGAGCCCGAGCAGGCGCAAGTCAGCACCGCCCCATCTGACAGGAGGGTGGTACGTAAGTCGCCTGTTTGGGCTTACTTCACCCTGGCAGTAGATGATGCCACAATTGGCATTTGTAATCTGTGCCATGCCAGGGTGAGGAGAGGGAGGTCTGCGGCTCGGCTGGGTACCACTGCCCTCACCCAGCACTTACAAGTCAACCACTGGTGGGAGTGGGAACAGATGCGGGGTGGTCATAGCAGTGGCGCCACCAGCAGTGTGCAGGGGACAGCAGCTCCTGCTACTGTTCTGCAGCCACACCAACCACTTCCAACAAGGCGTTCCCACTCCCCCGCTCCCTCTCCTAGAAATACTGGTACCGGCAGCCAGACCTCTGCCTCCACTGCACCCTCCTCTATGTCCTCCACTGCCGTCCGGCGCCAGCCCACGGTTGCTGACCTTTTCCAACGCACCGCGCCCTATGCCCCCGGGGACCGACAAGTGCGTTCACTCAATGGGCTCCTGGCAAGGGTTATCGCCCAACATCTGCTGCCCTTCAATCTTGTGGACAGCAATCCATTCCGGCAGATGTTGGAGCAGGCACAACCCAGATGGCGTGTCCCCAGCCGCCTTTTCTTTGCCAGGACTGGCGTCCCTGCCCATGCTGTCCCTGATCATGCTGTCAGTGACAGGGTGCATCTGACAATGGATGCTTGGACCAGCAGGCATGGGCAGGGACGCTATATCAGTTTTACTGCCCATTGGGTTTCCCTCCGAGGCGCCGGGAGGGAACGGCGGCATCTGAGTTGGTGGTGCCGCCCCGGGGTGTCCAGGGGAGAACTGCTGCTCTCCCCGCACAAGTCACTGTCTCCACCGCTGCTGAGCCCCCCAGCAAGTGTCCCCGTAGCTACGCGAGTGTGGTGCACGTCCGCTGCCAGGCCGTGCTCCAGCTTGTGAGCTTAGGGGAACGGAGACACACTGGACCTGACGTTCTGGCCGCACTACAGGATCAGGTCCAGAAGTGGCTGACACCCCGAAGGCTCCAGGCAGGTATGGTTGTCTGTGACAACGGCAGCAACCTCCTCGCCGCCCTCCAAGCTGGCAGTCTGACACACGTGCCCTGCAACCTAGTTGTGCAGAAATTGGGTTGAGTGACATTGTGCCAAGGGTACGGAGGACTGCCAGCCACTTTAGACACTCCCCAACTGCTGCCGCGTCCCTGTCCAAACTACAGCAGGACAACAGCCTGCCACCTCACCGGCTGATTGTGGACAGTGTGACGCGGTGGAACTCCACCCTCCACATGCTGGAAAGGTTGTGGGAGCAGCGAAGGGCGGTGAGGGAATACCTGCTGGACCAAGGCACTCCAGGGCCAGCACAACCACTCCATACATCACTAATGCGGAGTGGCGGCAGATACAGCAGGTCTGCCACGTGTTGGCCCCATTCGAGCAGGCGACCAAGATGGTCAGCGGGGAGCATGTCGGCCTCAACGATGTGCTCCCATTAGTGTTCCTGCTGGACAGGACACTAGATCGCCTGCTCGAGGCTGGGGAGAGTGCCTTGTTGGAGCAAGAGGAGGCAGCAATGCTCCAACAAGACCAGGCCCAAGACGAGGAGGAGGAGGAAGAATTTGTACACGTCCAGCAGTCTGGGCCTGGTCAGGAGGGAGAGACGGTGTTGGGGGCACCGTTAGTCCGGGGGTGGGGCAGCTCCGAACGGGAGCAGCAGCAACAGCAGCAGGAGGACCAAGAAGTCATGGTCCTGGGCAGCCATGAACAGTCACAGCGGGCTGTCCTCTTCCCTATGGCTGCCCACATGCTGCGATGCCTCCGGAGGGACCCCCGGATCAAGAGAATCAAGGAGAGGGAAGATTATTGGTTGGCCACCCTTTTAGACCCTCGCTGCAAGGGGAAACTGGAGCAGTTCATCCCAGCCAGCTGTAGACAGGCCCGTATGGATCAACTGCGGGCCTGTCTGATCAAGCGTCTGGAGCAGGCCAACCCTCGGCCTCATGCTCTAGTTCTCCCCGCCCATCTCACCCAGCAGGTGGCTGGCCCCAGCAGCACCAGCCGAGCAGGTGACCTTATGGGTGAGATGTGGTCGTTCTACCAGTCTGCGCGACCCAGTAGCAGCAGCAACAGTCACCACCAGCGGCTGGCCCGCATGGTGGCAGACTACATGGGGTCCGTTGGTGCTTCCGACAGCATGAGCACCGACGACCCCATGGAGTACTGGGTTGCCAGGCTGGACACCTGCCGCGAGCTCGCTTAGTATGCGCTGGAGTTACTATCTTGCCCCCCCTCCAGCGTACTGTCTGAGCGGACATTTAGCATGGCAGGTGGGGTGGTCACGGACAAGCGGACCCGTCTGTCCACAGACTCAGTGGACAGACTTACATTCATTAAAATGAACGAGTCCTGGATCGGCAGTGACTTCTTGGCCCCCGCTGTCGGTTCAGGCCGTTGAAGGGTCCCATGTCCATCCCTCTCCTTGTCTCTCCCTCCAAAACTACATTGTTTTTTATTTTTTTTTAAATATTTATTTATATATTTACTTATTTATATATTATAAATTTTTATTTATGAAGCAAAATCTTAATATAATCAAAATAATCATTCTAGAATGCCAAATTTTTTAATTATCATGCATGTCATCAAATTTCCTCAGCACACTGAATACTTGTTGCTGTCAGAGTTGCATTTTTTTTAAGTTATGGGCTTACCATGGCTTGTTGGTTTCCCATTCAGCAGTACACATTGCTGCTGCCAACTTTGAACGTGCTGCTGACTGACATGTCATATTTCATTTATGAGCTTCCCATGGCCTGTTGGTTTGCCATTCGGCATTACACATTGCTGCTGCCAACTTTGAACGTGCTGCTGACTGACATGTCATATTTCATTTATGGACTTCCCATGGCATGTTGGTTTCCCATTCAGCAGTACTCATTGCTGCTGCCAACTTTGAACGTGCTGCTGACTGTCCTGATATGTTATTCGGAGCTATGTTTAGGCCTTTTACTAGACATTTTCCATCTTCCATCCTGTTGATGCTGCTATTGAATTTGCTGATCAGGCTGATTTTTGTTTAGTCCTTACACTACATCATTATATTTAAATGTTGATTATGCATTTCCTACTGAGTTGTGCCAAGTTATGTGTAGACCTTATGCTCAACCATTTCAAAATTCCATCTAGTTGATGCTGCATCTGTCTGTCCTGAACATGTATTTCTAATTACTCTTTATTCTCCAATTTTAACATTAAATTATGATGCTGCCTATCCTGCAGGGTTAGGCGAACTTGGTGTAGACCTTTTACTATGGTGTTTACATTTACCTGCTTTTGTCTGCCCTGTTCCTGCAGAGTTTAGTTTAGCTATGTGTGGCCTTTAGATAACAGATTTTTCTGTTTTAATGGTAGTTTCAGTAGTTATCCTTAATTGTTTGGCCCTTTGATTTGTATAACTTCTACTGTTGCGTTACTATTTTACTGCTACCGTCTCGCCTAATGCTGCCAAGTAATGTGTCTGAAATATACTAAATTATTAAAATCTAACTGTGGAATTTTTTTTTTCAAGATCATGCAAAAGGAGAACCAGCATGGGCCACTTATTAGCCCTTGTAATATGACAAGTATTGAGTATTATTATTTTCATAAAATGGTGTTCATGTTTAATATTTGCGAATGTGCACTATTCATCGTATATTGTCAAGAATTTGATTGGAATATAGATAGAATAAAAATGTTTTTGTTTAATACATTCATGCGGTTTTACGCTTCATTCACCGAAATAATTTATTTTGTTTTATTTTATTAAAAAAAAATTAATTATGCTTTAATTGGGTTGTTGGCGTCCATGTTGTGGTTCTTACTTTAGCAAGGTGGGGACCGCATGTGGCCTTCCATTTTCAAAAGGTTTTGTGCACTTAACTTTGTACAAGACTGATTGATAAACCTAATGAAAGTTTTTTGTTTTATTTATTATTTTAATACGGACTTAGGTTCTAACATGGTGTTGTCGGTTGTCCTGGAAAGGATGCCTGGCTTCCGTGTTGACCTCTCTACATGGTTGGGTGTTACTGGCGTTATACTCATCCGTGTGGTAATCCGGTTTTGGTAATGGAGCGTTATTGCCACATGTATATATAGATATATACATTTAAATGTAATCTTACTTCTTGACAATTATATAATGATTATTTTCACATGCTAGTGTAATATAATAATAGACTTTAATCTTTCAAAATTACCTGCTGACAGAATAATAATCTTGAGGCCATGTCACCATTTTCTGAGTGATTCTACTCATTGCATCACATGTTGATGTCTTTTTTGAGGAAGCTATGCTCCAACATGTCCAGTTTAACAAACGGACACTATATCAGAATCATGCTAGTTATTTCTTTGCTGACTCATCAATTTTTTTTTTTTTTCAGACACATTTGATGTTTCAAATTTTTTAAAATAATGAAACTAATATAACTGAAGACAATTTTACTATGCAATATTGTATTATTGAGGTTGAAATTTGGATCACAGTATGGATAATTTGATACTTTTTTTATATAAAGATACTTTTTCAAAAGTATACATTTATTTTTTGTTAAAATTTGGTTGATACTCTATATATATTTATTATACATTTTGAATGTAGATTTGTATTTTGTAATCTAAAGTTTTTTTCAATAATACATTTGAAAGGTAATAGTGTGTTCACACAAAGGTTAATTAATGTGCGTTAAACAATAATTTTCTATTATAAATTACGGTCTTTTTTTTTCAAAGTAAAGAAAACTTTAATTTAGTGCTCTAAAGTTTTCAGAGCAGCCATTTACAATGAACCAAAATAAGTAAATTTCCTAACGGCAAATTACTACCTTAAATACTGGAGTGCGATAAACAAAATTCTCATTTTTACAAACATACAACATATTGTTTCATGTAAAACTGAATCTGTAAGAATGTCTCATCTGCTTAACCACGTCCGACTAGCCCCAATCTTCGTCCTCCTCCGCTGCCGCCCGCGCTGCAGGTTGTGAAATGACAGTATTGCTGTAACCGTTGTCCTCCTGGAAGTCACCTCTCTTCCTGCTATCCACTGAAGCAAATTTGCTTGGCTGTGAACTAAAGGTTGGCATGCCATGGGCACTGAATGCCATCTCTTCAAGCCAAGCAGGTACTGTCACGAACTATGGATCCGATTGCTCCGGATCCCACAGCTGTGACCTAGTGGTCTGTGACGGAGTCTGCGCACACACAGAGACCTCACGTGACCGGGGTATATCTTAAAGGACAGGATGAGCTGGGCCTGGTATAGCCTTTATGACCTTTTATAGCCGGCATCACAGAGTAGTGGTAATAAAAGTGTCCATCTATATCATAGGTGACCCAGGCTTCAGGAAGATGAGAGTTCACTGTTTTTTTACATATGCCAGAAGCATATAAGATGGCTACCCAGAGGAATTATGTATGTATGCCGGCACAAGGTACCTCCTGGTGAGCATCGGTTAAAACTTTCACTAGTCCACGGACAATTTTTTGCTCGTCATCACCAATCTTATTAAAAAAAGAAATGGCTTTTCCAGTGTTGCCGCAGCGTCCGGTTCGGCCGATCCTGTGAACATATTCGTCAACATTGCCAGGGATGTCAAAATTTATCACATGAAGGACGTTCTCGATATCTAATCCTCTGGCAGCAACAGACGTGGCAACAATCACAGGACACTGTCAAGAGCGGAAGTCGCCCAGAGCTTTCTCCCGCTCTCTTTGCTCTCTGTCCCCGTGAATGCTTGTGCAGGGGATTTTTTCTTGACAAAGAAATGTTGCAATTAAATCCGCCATCTTTTTGGTTTTCACAAAAACCATTGTGCGCTCATGGCCTATGAGTTGTAAAAGTTCCAGCAGTTTAGCCTGTGACGAACTGCGACCGCCGCGGCCACAATACATCACAAAACCGTAACAGATTCTAGGTCTTTGTTATACGCAGAGGGTAAATTCACAATGCACTCAGAAACAGGTTGTACCTTTCCTCAGAAATAGCGTACACTGTTCTTTCTAGAACTCCTGTCTGGCTTTCTATCCCAAGGCCCGGATGCCTAAATGGTGGCTTAAATCCTCGGTAAAATATATCTTCCTCAGGTATTAGATTCTTGCTTTATTTTCTAATGCATCTGCCCATCAGGGTTACTTATCTTTCCCTGGGATTTCCTTACTTGTCTGTTGAAGGACTGTGGGTTTCTCCCAGGAGGTTCTGTCCTGCTACTGGGGTGACTTCAGAGCTAACTAAGGCTCTCTTGGCTTCAGGCAGGCTGGATCTCCTCACTAGCCTCCTGGTCATAGCTAGCAGCCGGGGCTATCAAGCTGCATGTCAGGAGGAGGCTTTCTAACCTGTCTTCTCAGACTCCTGACTCTGCACACACTCTCCCTGTCTGGGCCTGGACATTTATACTAGGGGCTCCCTACCTCCCTATAGTGTCTGGGATGTCTAACTACACCCAACTAGGCCTGCTATTGCATCATACAGGGGAACATTGCATATAAAAAACACATTAGAACATACATTAAATGCACAATTAAATATAACATTTCTGTTCCTTGTGAGTAGGAGTAACGCGCACACCAATTGACCCTTGTGTAGTGCCCACCCCTACCTAGTGGGACACTACAATAAGGGAGAGTAATATTTATAATATTGTGAGGACTGTTCAATATTCTCGCCGATCATCCGTGACATAGCCCTCTTTCAATACTCTTCCACTTCAATTATCTGCCTTTCGACATCACTGCACGCGCCACCAACTGGTCCGACAACCACGAACAGATAATCTGGCTTCAAAATCTCTCTAGCAAGATTTTGTATGGGTGTAGGGAACGTGGCACTGAACATTAAAGTTTGCTTTTCTTCTCTTTTTGGCATTCCTTGACTTGACAACAATTTTCTTACATCTTCCATAAAACCCATGTCCAGCATACGATCAGCTTCATACAGAACAAGGTATTTCACTTGGCTCAACCCAATCTTCTCCTTGTTAATAACGTCCAGTAACCTCCCAGGTGTCGCACAAAGGATGTTGCAGCCTTGAAATATCTGGCGCAGTGAATTAGACGTTTGTGTTCCTCCATAGATTACAACTGGACGAACAACAGTTCCGTATGCAAATTTCCAAGCATCTAGGTAAATCTGATTGATCAGCTCTCTGGTAGGAGCAACAATTATGGCTTCTGGTTCCTGAAGATCTTTAAACTGACTCTGTCAGAATATTTCTGCTGTCTCCGATTGACAGTCTATGCCTTCTTATTATAATACCCCTCAATTATATTTAAAATCAATTTAGTACTTGATTTCTCTCAGCCGACAAATGTTTGTTTAAACCCAAATCTGGTTTATCTTTTATCTATATAAATATATATATATTATCAACCATACTGGTCTAGAACTGAATTCAGTTCCTTGGAGATAATACCGTGCTTTCACTAGTATATTTTCAATATCCCTGTATTGGATTAATTTTCAGGATGATGCTGCAGGTACACCCCAATCTTATTCCAAAACAGATACTATACACAAAGTATGGTTAATTGAATATATATATATATATATATATATATATATATATAGATAGATATAGATATGTATTATATTAATTAATTATCCTATAAAATATAGGTAAGGTTATACTATACCAAAATGTCAGCTAGCAGAAATCAGTTTCAATGGTTCTAAGATGGCTGCCTCCAATGATTAAAAAGGTGGTCAGGGTTGGATCTGGTCTTTTGATGATGTTCAGAGAGAGAGCTAGGGAGCTCTAGAGATCGATCCTTTCTGTCAGCCCATACCATCTTTTTATCCTATCTTAGAAAGGGCTTGGCCAAGTTTTATCATTAACTAGTGACCTCACTTTATAATCAATATAACCTCCCTCTAGTATTTTACCCTAACACTAGATGGCACTAGTATTCCATACAAAAATCGAACCACTCACTTCTTTCTCTTATCTAATATACTAGCAATAAATGTTATCTAAGGTTTCAGACAAAACCTTGAGAAGATCTTGAATAGACAATGGCTTTTTTACTCCGTCAACCACCTGGTTTATCCTTAAATCTTTTGACCAGACCTAATTAAATCAAGATAAACAGGGCTATCTCAAATCATTGTTCTTGGAAGCGACAGGGTTTGTTCATGATCACCTGTGTCCACATTTCTCCATTCAAGAAAACCTCAAGGAAAGAAATAATTAATTTGTGTGTTACACTGAGAGAGATTCTAAAAATGACAGAGGAATATGTACCTCGTTTCTGCTCTTAATACTGAATATAGCTATAAGGACCATACTCTTATATATATACTATATATTCAGCACACCTATTAAAATTGATAATATAAAATCAATCTACTCATACATTGATTCGATTCATATAAAACCACAAAGAAAGATTAGAGTCTTTCTATTCACTAAAAATCATCAGAACTCAAATACATTGTCTTATCTAGGCAATTACATTTCATTAGACCTTGGGACTAGAGATGAGCGAACTTCTGTTTTAAGTTCGGCGTCTAAAGTTCGGGGGCGGGTTAGCGGAGAATCCCGATCTGGAACCGGATATGGATTCCGACTTCCGTTGTGGTCCGTGGTAGCGGAATCAATAATCGGCCATTATTGATTCCGCTACCACGGACCACAACGGAAGTCGGAATCCATATCCGGTTCCAGATCGGGATTCTCCGCTAACCCGCCCCCGAACTTTAGACGCCGAACTTAAAACAGAAGTTCGCTCATCTCTACTTGGGACATCTCTTTCTCACAAAAACAGACTTAGGTAAACACTTTGGTACATATCGTAAACCTTAGGTTAGCAATTTCAGAGTAAAAAAAAATTCACTCTGCCTTTTAAAATAAGACAAAAATGGTTGTCCCTTAGGCTCATGTCCATGCTCTTATATAGGCCTTATAATTATGGACTTTATTCATACCCAATAGTTCTGACAACTCGCTGCAACCCCACTTTTCATCATACGAGCCAGGATGGGCAACAGTCTTTTTTTTTTGATAAATGATTTATTGTACAATGTTATATTGACCTTTTCAATAAAATATAATAATAATGAACTGTTATAATTTTTTGATCTAGATAGTTTATTTTATTAGGACAACATTGTATATGTAAGCGATGAATACACATGCTGTACTTGGGGGTTCAATCTGTTTTTTTATACTTTTATAATCGGTCTTCCACATCCCCATCTGTTAAAAAATTTTGTCTGCTGAAATATAACTTGACACTCTCTAGTACTGCTTAGTTATGCCAAACTTTGTGTAGTAATTAGAATACTACTTTAACTTACCTACTGCATGCTGATCTTGGCCTGATACTTCAGAATTCTGTGTAGTCATTAAACTCCACCGTTGGCATTGACTTCTTCTATTGTCCTGATCATTGAGAGTTATGTGTAGGCCGTATAATCCACTGTTAATATCTAGCTACTGTGGATTCTGCTGCTGTCTGTTCTGATCATGGCGAGTTAGCATTTAGCCTTTTGAGAATACACATTACCCACTGCAGCCTGTCCTGCTGAGTTAGGATGAGATTATACTCGACCGTTAATATCTACCAGCTGCAGATGCTGTCTGTCATGATCATACAGAGTTATGTCAAGCTAGTTGTTTGTCCTTTGTAGCTATGTGAAGTCCTTATACAACACCATCAGCTGTCCTGATTTTGATTTTTCAATTTACAAATCAACCTACAATGTTAACTTTACCAACGGCTGCTGTCCAGATGAAGCTGACTTGTATGCCTCAGAATATAACGTTAGCTATAACTGCTGCTGCTGTCCTGATCAAGTTGATTTGTTATGTATACACCTCATAATAAAACACCTGCTGCTCCTGCTGCTGTACATTTAAAAGTGACTTGTAGCCCTCAGAATACTATAGCTCTACCTGCTGCTGCTGCTGTCTTGATCAAGTTGATTTGTTATGTATATGCCTCATAATACAACACTACCTGCTGCTGCTGTCATGAAAAAACGTATTTATGTGTAGGCCTTATACTACACTATTAAGATGTACCTACTGCTGTTGTCTGTCCGAACCCTGCTGACTTTCAACGTGGACTAAAGGCTCCTTTACTGATAAGTCTGCAGTTAAAATTATACAAAAACATAACCTTATAGAAAAAAAAGTATGGAATCAATATAACTTAAGAAAACGTTTTTAATAACAAAAAAATTAGAATAAAATTAAGGGAACTTTTGCAGTTCTTCCTGCAGGCTTGCGAGCTCCTTCAGGTCCTCCCCATATTGGCATTCAAATTCCTGCAGCATTCTTTGGGATTTTTGAATGAGGGCTCTTAATTGCCTGATTTTCCCATGCCTCTTTTGCATTAGAGCAATTTTAGCAGAAATTTTCTTGATTACTGTTATGAAAACACAAGAGATTAATATATCAATTAACAATAAGTCATTTATTGAATTTTGTGTAGTATGTAGTTAAGTGCAGATAATTTGAGTGTCATTTTTAAAGTATACCATAATAAATGTAGTTATATATTAGATTATTTAGTGACATTTTAGTAGTTTTAAATTAAATTTGTTGTGTTATATAATATTAGTTTATGTAGATTAAAGAGTTATTGTGCATGTCTGTTGTTTGATATTACTGTGGTTTTTGTTGTCCCATTATTATTGTTAATTTTATGATCTTCATCACCTGCTATATAATTGTAGGGTGCAGTGTTTCATGACTTTCAAAATTGCTCCGTACTATGTTTGTGCCAAATATAAAATATTTGCCCTGGGGACAAAATGGCTCATTAACCGTGGTCTAATAGCTGATCTACTAGTACAGAGCAGCTAGCCAATTATATAAAATAAGGCCTTTTCAGGTATTTGTCAAACACCTGCTGTCTAGCTCTCTCCTATTGGATGTATTTCAAAGACATAAGCATTGCTGCTATGTAGCTGAAGGGATGGGGGGGGGTAAGTAGGTGTCATGTGGAGGTGACAAATGCTAAAAAAGACTGTACGACAGCACCTGTTGCCTTAGAGGTGAAGCAGGGGACACCAGTGTTGTTGTTCCCCTGCAAGCGCTGATATTGGCTGTTACAACTGTACAGCCAATTAAATAAATTAACATATGTGGTGGTGTTCAGGTGAATTATATGCTAAAAGTGGAACTAAATGTGGGGTGC
>NC_058087.1:101357065-101367065 GCF_014858855.1 Bufo gargarizans
TATGAAGGAACGCTTCAAAACAAATATAGAATTTGCTCATTGCATTTTACCCCAGATTCATATATCATTGAAACAAGAGGAAGAACTCTCACTGCAGATGCTGTTCCAACAATTTTCCCAATCACAAACGCTGGTGAAAAAGTAATTGAGGAAAACTTGCAGAAACTACTACCAACAACCAGAAAAAGGAAATTACAGAAAACAAACTCTCAGTCTGTTACAGAGTCCGTCCCGGAGTGCGTCCCGGAGTGCGTCCCGGAGTGCGTCCCAGAGTTTGTTCACGTCTTTTGTCCAAAGTTTATTAATGAGGAAGAAAATCACTCCAGTGCAGCAGAGGCCTTATCCAAATACCCACCCATTAGACAATTCTGTGAAACAGGCACACAAACAGATTTGTCACTATTGAATATGCAAATTATCCTGGATAAGGGTCAGGTTATCTGTCAGGATCTTCAAATTGAAAATCCAAATGCTGTCAGGGACCTAAGCAAGGCTTTTCAATCAACACCGCTGACCAAGGTGACAACAAAGGTCTCTGATACTACAACGTTGACTGATTCCCCGTTGAAGAAGCGTCCAAATCTTGATGCTGACTTATACTGATACTGTTTCGGATGACATAATGTTTGACGGAATAGAGCCGTTATCGCCAATTGTTAGTGTACCTGAAGAGGAACGACTTTTAGACAAAGAATCTAGTCTAGGTGTATCTTTTACCAAAAATACTTCAAAAGATCCAAGCTATGTACCTGAGTTGCCGAGCATGGATTCCACCGACATCCATGATACTGGATTAATTTTTCCAAAGCAACGGAAGATTCCAACAGTATCAGTTATTGAAGAAGATGAACATACTATTGTGAATGACCGAAAATTTCTTGTTTTCGAATCTTGTTTAGACCAATTGGTGAAAAAAGTGAAGTGTCAGCAAGACGAAGACTGCAACTTCATGGTACATTCTTTCAAAAAAATCACTGAAATTATCGGTCAGTGTTATCAACGACACAGATTCACAATATTTGAAAGTCAACCCAAAGTTGGTCGTTACTGTGCCGGTAATCTCCTAACTGCAGCTGCAATTCTGTGTAGTGGACAAAATTTTATGAAAACTAAAGAATTTCTGAATCTACTTGGCATGGTGACTATTAGTGAAAAAAGTTACTATCGATATCAGTCACTTTTTCTTTTTCCGGCTGTTGACAATGCATGGAGTACAGAGAAAATAGCACTTGAATCTGCCTTACAAGAAAAAGCAATTTGTGTAGCGGGAGATGGACAGTGCGATAGCCCTGGTCATAATGCTAAGTACTGTGTCTACACTCTCATGAACACTGTCAGTAATAAAATTTTTGATTTTGAGGTTGTTCAAAAAACACAGTGTACATCATCAGTGGCCATGGAGAAATTCGGTTTTCAAACTGTAATGGACCGCGTTCTGGCCAATGGAGCCAACATCTAAATTTTTGCATCGGACAGACATGTCAGCATTAGGAAATTAATGCGTACCGACTATGCCAGGATTAAGCACCAATTCGATGTCTGGCACTACGCCAAATCGATAAAAAAAAAATTGCACAATGCAAGCAAAAATAAATTTTGCAAGGAAATCACACCCTGGGTAGACAAGATTAGCCTTCATCTTTGGTGGTGCATCAAGACCTGTGAAAACAATGAGGACTTATTGAAAGAAAAATGGTTTTCCTTGCTCCACCATATAGCTGATGAGCACAAGTGGCAAGGGAGCCTGTACACGCAATGCCAACACGGTCCACTTGAACAAAATGAGGATGACAAAATATTCTGGCTTTCCAAAGAAAATCCTGCCTTTAAAAACATTTCAAAAATTGTCACCAGTGAAGCCATACAGAAAGATCTTAAACATTTAGTTCACAATTGTCACACCGGACAATTAGAAAACTTTCACAGTTTAGCTCTCAAATTTCGCACAAAACGTATACATTTTGGCATTGATGCTATGGAGGCCAGAACCAAACTTGCTGCCCTTACACACAACCACAATGTGTCCAGACCCCAAGCAACTGTGAAAGTAGCTAGAAAAAATACAGAACCGAAGGGTTCCAAGCGAACCAAACTAATTTTTCCAAAAGGCAATACTCGCTGGATCATTTGTAATGTTTACGAAAAAATCTCAGTTGATTTTATGGAAGACATAATGGTCGATGTTCTTAAAATATGCAAGGGAAAACAAAGCTCTAATTGGCAGTCTAGAGCTCCAAAGCTCCCTCCAAATATAGCAAATGTCGAAAAACCTACCAAAGAAGACATCAAAAAACAACAAATCAATAGATACAGAGCTTCAGCAATCCCTACAGTATAACCGAAAACATCATCGATCCTGTGAGTACTATTTAATATTTTATAAAATAATTTATCTATAATAGTGTGAAAAAAATATTATATATAAATTAATATTTTTTTTTTTTCAGCCATGAAAACTCAACTGGAAAATCTTTATTTCTATTGCATTTAAAATTGTTAAAAATTGTTTGTATTTTGATATTTCTATAGTTCGATATAACCTAATTTTTAATATTTATTGTTTGGAATAAAATAAATTAGTCAACAATAACCAAATTTTAGAACAGTTAATATATTGTTATATAAGTCCTTCCTACATTTGTACATTTCATTCTGTTTTTGAATGTATGTTATTGAATAAACATTTGAATATTATTAAACTGACTGTCTAAATTGAAATTTGTGGTTGTGCATTCATATTATTTTGATACAGTACATTGTTAGTGAATTAAAATTCAGACGCACTTATGTATTTTTGGTTGAAAAAAAATCTGTGCTTTGGTTGTTTGGTTTCAAAGGAATGGGAGATCTGTGGATGATAGACTATTATAGTGAATCAGTGTATGTCATCCACAGATCCCCATCCTTTTTTAGGTAAAATACACATATAATATTGACATACACAGACCCCCCACCCATTCACAGTGACATCTACATATATCATCAATTACAATTTTATCCGCAGATCCATCCAAGTCCAAATCCATTGAAGGTACATTTCTGTACTTTTAAAAAAAAATCCTTTATTTGTAAATATCTCCAAAGCATTTTGTATATCCTCCTGTATAATCACACGATTTTAGCTCAAACTTTTTAGCAAAAACGGGCAGAAGGTTGACTCATTGACGTCATGTTCCTACGCTGCCTGCTTCATTAGTAAATTGAGCGGCGTATGCAAGTGAGAACAAGTAAGTGCGTTCTTAAAAAAATCTTGTGTAATCAGATATATAGATATAAGAAAGAAGGGGGTAGATATAGTTCGTCACTATAGCGCAGGCAGGGCCAGAATTTGGGCTGTGCGTTCGGTGCGGCTGCAAAGGGCTCATGATCATGAGGGGACATCATCCGTGAGTCTTGCACATCTGCAATGCTGCATGTCACAATTTACAATGGCCAATCTGCAATTTTAATTACAAAAATCCTGGTGTTGAATTAAAATTGTGTAGGACTAGAGCAGCAGGGGCTCTTTTTGTATAAAAAGTAATCCCTGTATTCAACTCACTAACCCCTCTCCCCCCTCCTTCCTCTGTAACGTCGCTTTAAAAAAGTTTCCTGCTCTTCATCCCTCCCCCCTCGTCCTGTTGCTATAACATTGCGATCTTACCAAGGGAGGATGGAGAGCAGGAAGCTATCAAAGTGATGTTACAGAGGGAGGTGGGGGGAGGGAGAGTAAGAGGCTTCCACAGCATGTGACGGAAGCAGAGCTGGAGGCGTCACAGAAGATTATAAGGCGGAGCTTGGACCAAGAGCAGTACGCGAGGGCTGCAGCTTGGAGCCATTCACCTAGCCTATGTCACCATATTTTAATGACTGACAAGTTGGTAATAGCCTATTGTTATCAAAATGAGCATAGAGAATACATATTTAAAAACACATTAGGAACGGTTAAAGCTCCCTGAACATAACCTTCTTTTTAAATGGAGGGTGCGAAAACTGTGGACAGAATCCATTTAAATAATTTATCACGATACAAAGTTTAGTATTTATATTTTTATTAAATAATCTCATATAGAATTTTTTAAAAATATATTCAAACACTTTATAAAACCAGATACAAAATAACTTTATAAAAGCAGTAAAAAATATAAATAACAGTCAATATTTATTTTTAAAAATTAAATAACAACAATATTTACTATTTTTTTTATAACAATAAATTTTTATAATTTTAAAAACTTTGAAAAATAAATATTTATTATATTTTTATTTTTTTAATAAATTTAAAATTTGATTAAAAAAAACTAATTTATGAATATGATTTTTTTTTTATTAAAATGCCATAAATTCAGCTGGGCTGTCACGATGTACTTTGAAACCCATATACTCTTCCTCAGGGTCAGGAAAGGATCGACGAACACTGTTCACGACACATGAAGGAATCGGTCGCTGGTTGCCCATGCCCAAATAACCATGTATCCAGGCGGTGAAAGAGCGATAAGCAGCCTTTCTTTTCAATCTATAAATAAAATAGAATTAAATAATTAATTATTTTTATATAAATTCTAATTATTTTATTTCAACAAAAATTAATTAATAAGATGAAAATCTATCATAGTACTTTCATTTTTTTTTTATTTCAAACCAGAGTAACGTATTTGTTGTTCTATTATATAAAATTTTTAGAATTGACACTTTAATAGTCATATATCTTGGTTCTATAATTTTAATTTGGTTTTTGAACTAAGAAAACCTTTCTATAGTTGGTATCATTTCATTTTTATCACGCAGGCCTAATCTTATCCATTAGATAAAACAAACACAATTCAATGGCTAGGGATCTGTTGCCACTGGAAAATCTTTTGGTAAATTCATTATATAGTGTATAGATACACAATGAAGTAATTGTGATGCTAAGTTCACACTTGACCAAATTGGAAGTGTGCGTTTACATTTGACTAAGTCTATTTAGACGTGCGTTTATTTGATTATACATAATTAAAACAATTGCAGTACGCACAACAATACACATAAAGGAACCACTTGTACTTATTTCTGTGTAGTGTGATCCACAGTGGTTATTTACTCAATTAAAAAATTCCCAGAAGAGAAATCTGTTCATAGGCAAACATGTCTTTTTGTATGTTTATTATTTTTTATGCACGTAGGAATGTGATACTAAACACTCTGGTGTGTACCGAGCCTAATGCTACAATTATAATTGCGTTTGGTGCAATTGATTTATCTATGACTTTTAGCTGCTTGTACACAGCTGTACACAGTTTTTCAATTTTTTTATTAGTAAAAATATTTATCCCTATAGACTTCCATATTGTTCTGTGATGGATCACTTAGGCTGATTTTTTACATACTGACTGAAAGCCAATTACAGAAACATGTTTCTGTCCGTCTGTAAAACTAAAGGTTGACTGAATTTTTGAAACAAAAAAAAAACTAACATTTATTTGATGTAAATTCATACTAACTATGACAACAAGCCCTGATCCACAAAAAATTACAAACTATAATCACCTGTTCACATGTTTTTCATGAGGTGTATTTTGAATTTATCCAATTGTTCTTAGAATAATATCAACAGTCTCTTCGCGCTCACAGAAAATGTTGAAGAACTCATGTTCAATTATACAAGTAAAATCGCCGATGTAGTTTTCGAGATTGGCTATTTCTTTGCAGCAAATAGACTCTAAGGTTAGAACAGAGAATGGTAGGGCACACCAATATTCGGTATCACACAGATAGTTATACAAATGTTTTATTAGTGATATACACTGTTAAGTAAACTTGCATAAAATATAAAATGCAACACTCCTAAAAATATTAAACTAAAATACATTCATTTACTAAAAGACATTCATTTACTAAAGACCATTGAATTCATTCAAACCCAATAAAATCAAGTAATATTGGATAATTGTATGGTAAAGATAGTGTCCTTCCAGATGGGTGCTTGTCACTTAATCAATACCCCAAAGGTGGGATTGGGGCTACATCTGTTTCTAAAGTCCTTTTGATTGAGGGCTTTTTTAATAGTCACTGCAGCTGTAGCGACTCAGTGGTCGTTATATAATATCGATACACTCTTGCTGCTCAATAGTACAAAAGGAGCCGAAACAGTTATACTCACAATTGTAGCGTAGTATTGTCGGCTTTAGTCAATCACAGGTGGCGTCCCACGTGTGGTAAATGCTACTTGTACAAATTGCAGCAAAGTAGGAGTGATGCGGTTTTGGGATCCTTGATGTTATTCATATAGCCGTACTGTGTTTGGAGATCAGTCGGTGATGTATAGCTTCTATCTTTGGATGCTTTACAAAGGTGGACTCTGCCACGAGGCCGACTCTCCAGACAGACAGATATGCGGCTTGCCTTGAATTTTTCAAGTTGAGAAATCAGCGATCCCTTTTTTTTCTTATTTCCTTTTTTTCTTTTAGCGCTTTAAGGTCCTCCGGTGTAGTACTTTATTCCATGGGGAAGTTACCAAACATGTTTCGGAGTTAACTACGACTCCTTCAGACTCTAAGGTTGTTGGCATCAATATACAATTAGTGCAGGTGCACCAATTAAATAGTTGTGTTCTGTCCTCAGTATGCTCTGTCAAGAAAACTCTGTATTGTGAACTATTGCTCAATAATGGATTTGATTGAAAACATCCTATCTCTGAAGCATCCGATGCATATTTCAGCCTCAGCTCTTCTAATAAAATTGCCAACTGAAAGTAAAAACGAAAATAAATTTAGGAAAATAAGTATACATATTTTAATTTGACAAATATTTAAATATTTAGTTTATTCATAAATACCTCATTATCAGATTCAGCAGAGTTCTCTGCATAAATTGAATTTTCTTCATGTTGAACATTCAATGGTAAATCAATCCCACTATTATCAGTATTTTCCGTATTTCGAAAAAGCTCCTATGAAATTAATAATTTTTTTAACGTTATAAATAATTTTAGACAATACAAAAAATAATAAAGATCCATATAGCAACGCACAATTTCAAAAAATATCAAAAAATAATCTATCGAAAACAATAAAAAAAGGTCCATTATTTGGTCATTCAAATGCTGACATAATGTTATAAAGTAGCTTACCTCTAAATCTAGATTGTCATCGTGGATATAGCACGCCAAAATTTCATAATTACTTTCAAATTGAATTGAAGAATTGTCAGTGCTAATAATTATTTCTAAATCTCCATCCGATAAAGTAATGTTCGAAGCAAACTGTAATAAAAAAAAAAAATGAGTAACAGTTTACATTTTTTTTTTCGAGAGTATATTTAAAAAAATTATTTTATTTAGAATTTGAACAAATTACCCATCACACCCATAAAGTAAAGCGGACCTTTCAAGCTATAAAAACTATCAAAACTGACTATACAGAAGTTTTGAGCGGCGCACAGGAATCCCCCTGCAGTAACTGTTACCTCTGGGAGCCCTTCTTGATTTACTATAACCTACGCGCTGCTGTGAAGGAGAAGTGGGACTAGAATTGGCAATGGGACCCTGGAGTATGCCTTGACGAGTTGATGTTATAGATTTTGAATTTAGTAATATGCTTTGTTGGACTAAATATTTTTGAATGGAGTAAATGAATGGAGGCAATCTAAAATGGAAATTCAAATTTACAGATGAAACAAGAAACATAAAGCTTGAATAATTAAACAGATTAGAAGGACTTACAGAATCAGGATCGGCTGCGTTGGCTGCTTCCATTCCTTCAAAGTCTGACATGATTGATATTTCAATCTCAGATAAAGTTTTTTTTTTTCTAATTAGTAAAATCCAAAAAGAAAAAAATATTATATAAGATATTATATTAAAAACTAGAATAAAAATGAATATTTTGATATATTCGTACAGTAGTAATAGTATTGAAAACGTATTTATGTATGCTATATGTTAGTATGTCTACTGCGTTTGACACAGAGGCATGTCCACATGAACCAAGAGTGCATGTTAGTTTCGCCACCATCCGGGGATGCATGTGCGGGTGAACCGATAGTGCATGTGACTTGCGACACTATCCGGGGATGCATGTGCGGGTGAACCGAGAGTGCATGTGACTTGTGACACTATCCGGGGATGCATGTGCGGGTGAACCGAGAGTGCATGTGACTTGTGACACTATCCGGGGATGCATGTGCGGGTGAACCGAGAGTGCATGTGACTTGTGACACTATCCGGGGATGCATGTGCGGGTGAACCGAGAGTGCATTTGACTTGTGACACTATCCGGGGATGCATGTGCGGGTGAACCGAGAGTGCATGTGACTTGTGACACTATCCGGGGATGCATGTGCGGGTGAACCGAGAGTGCATGTGACTTGTGACACTATCCGGGGATGCATGTGCGGGTGAACCGAGAGTGCATTTGACTTGTGACACTATCCGGGGATGCATGTGCGGGTGAACCGAGAGTGCATGTTACATGTGACAGTAGCTGGGAATACATGTTTGGGTTAACCGAGAGTGCATGTGACTTGATAGTGCCGTCAGGTTGGTTTGTGTGTGTGTATATATATATATATATATATATATATATATACATAGATCCAGATATGATATATATATATATATATATATACACACACACACCCACTTATGTATATTGCACCCCTGGGTGGTATGTATATATATATATATATATATGTATATACAGAGACCACGCCCATGATGCTAAGTTATATTGATATATATGTATATATATATATATATATATATATATATATATATATATATAAAGGAAAGCAATGGCGGCACTGGAATACAAAAAGGGTGCTATGTCCAGGGATGTAGCAGCTTACCCCATCAATAGGAAACGAAAAAAGGACAGCACTCCAAGTAAGGCCTCATGCACACGGTCCGCAAAAACGGGGTCCGTGGGTCCGTGATCCGTGACCGTTTTTTCGTCCGTGGGTCTTCCTTGATTTTTGGAGGATCCACGGACATGAAAAAAAAAGTCGTTTTGGTGTCCGCCTGGCCGTGCAGAGCCAAACGGATCCGTCCTGAATTACAATGCAAGTCAATGGGGACGGATCCGTTTGATGTTGACACAATATGGTGCCATTTCAAACGGATCCGTCCCCATTGACTTTCAATGTAAAGTCTGGAGTTCTTTTATACCATCGGATTGGAGTTTTCTCCAATCCGATGGTATATTTTAACTTGAAGCGTCCCCATCACCATGGGAACGCCTCTATGTTAGAATATACTGTCGGATATGAGCTACTTCGTGAACCTCAGATCCGACAGTATATTCTAACACAGAGGCGTTCCCATGGTGATGGGGATGCTTCAGGTTAGAATACACTACAAACTTTGTACAAGACTGCCCCCTGCTGCCTGGCAGCACCCGATCTCTTACTGGGGGATATGATAGCACAATTAACCCCTTTAGGTGCGGCACCTAAAGGGGTTAATTGTACTATCATATTCCCCTGTAAGAGATCAGGGCTGCCAGGCAGCAGGGGGCAGCCCCCCCCCCTCCCCAGTTTGAATATCGTTGGTGGCACAGTGTGCCCCCACCATCGCCCCCCCCTTTCCCCCTCCCTCTATTGTATTAAATCGTTGGTGGCACAGTGTGCCAACCACCATCGGCCCCCCTCCCTCCCTCTATTGTATTAAATCGTTGGTGGCACAGTGTGCCAACCACCATCGCCCCCCCCCTCCCTCTATAGCAGTAACATTGGTGGCAGTGTGCGGTCTCAACAGTAGAAGATTCATACTTACCTGCTTGCTGCTGCGATGTCTGTGTCCGGCCGGGAGCTCCTCCTACAGGTAAGTGAAAGGTCTGTGCGGCGCATTGCTAAAGAACTGTCACTTACCAGTAGGAGGAGCTCCCGGCCGGACACAGACATCGCAGCTCCCAGGTAAGTATGAATCTTCTACTGTTGAGACCGCACACTGCCACCAATGTTACTGCTATAAAGGAAGGGGGGGGGAAGCGATGGTGGTTGGCACACTGTGCCACCAACGATTTAATACAATAGAGGGAGGGAG
>NC_058087.1:101369565-101480528 GCF_014858855.1 Bufo gargarizans
ACGTCAATGTCAATAATATGACTATTCTTGGCCTCAATTGAGGACAATAATACAAGGATTATTAATAAATATCATCAGAAATACAGCAAAAAGTATTTGTTAGAAGGTGTAAATATTATATTTAATGTTCATGTTATAAGATCGGATTGTATTGCGATTGTGTGTGGGGTCTGATCAATCGGACATTGGCCAGCTGAGCTGATATGTACCTGTCTAAGGTACTTATTACAACAATGATGAATATCTAATCAGACATCATAAAAGACGAAGTTATATTTAGTGCAAAAATATATTCGTTCTTTTTTTTTAAGAACTGAAATGTGGACCCAGAAGTGCGGGTCCGCTTTTCTGGAGACGGGACGCACATCGTGCGGCCCCCTTAGAGATGAATGGGTCCTCAAGTCAGTTCAGAAAAATAAATTATGAAATTGAGCACTTGTGAATCGGGTCTTGGCTGTCATTCACGTAGCGGATGTCACGCACGGCATCTGCTCGTGTGAAACAGCCCTAATACAGATTGATGATTGCTGTTTATCTAGATATACACACACACACACACATATATTTATTATTATGTGTGTGTGTGTGTGTGTGTGTGTGTGTGTGTGTGTGCAAAGTACAAAATCAGCCAGTTACATCATACATCACTACCGCACTGTGTGGATAAATATATATATATATATACACTCACAGCGAGATAGAGATATATGAGGTAAAGGGATGATTTGCTATGTTTCACAACAGGTAAAAATAAGTAATAATTTGTAACGGGTGATAAAAAAAAAAAAAAAGTACCAGGGCAGACTCTCTGACTGAGCTCTTTGACCCAGTCCGGGTGCCTCCTTTTCAGGTCAGACCATTTTTTAACAATTTGCATTTCGTCGTGGGTCCGTCCAAATTTTTTTTGTAAGGCCTTGACGACCCCCACGACAATCGCCCTCTTCTCGGCCTGCTTCCGGGTCCGGTCATAACCCTTCTTCAACATGCGCTGCAGGATAAAGATGCAAACATGTATTACAAAATTTAGGAAATACAAGGATTATTAATAAATATCATCCAAAACACAGCAAAAAGTATTTGTTAGAAGGTGGAAATATTATATTTAATGTTCACGTTATAAGATCGGATTGTATTGCGATTGTATGTGGGTGGGGTCTGAGCAATCGGATATTGGCCAGCTGAGCTGATATGTACCTGTCTAGTGAAGCGACGGTACGATATGGGGTGCACCCTGGGTAACGCTAAATGAACCAGCAAATAATGGCAGGAAGAAATTTTTAATTTTTCTCCAGACCAATAAGACATGGGGCCAGATTTATCATTAGCTCAAGTCAGAATAATGGAGTGAAAAAGTCGCAAGAAAATGAGCAAACGCTAAAACTGCGCACAAATTTGCGAATTTCTCCTGCTCTGCACTATGCTCGCCAGTTTTATGAAAGTGGACGTGTTTTCTTATGTATATGAATCTCTAGACACATTTACTATTGGGACTATTTAAAAAGTTGCAAAAAAAAAAATGCGCTAGTTCACTCCAGGGAGGACCATGCTTATCTTATGAGAGTTTTTAATAGAACATGCGACTTTTTCGTAAGGACGTGCGACTTTTGTAAAGCTGCTTACTGACGGATAAACTGCTACCGTAAAAAGGGATGATCATAAATCTGAATTGGCTAAAACTGACTTTAGACATTTGTGAAAGTGGAGTGAGCTGTCGGAGTAATGATAAATCTGGCACTATGTGTTTGTGTGTGGTATGCAGTGTGTGGCAGGAAAATGTATATGCAATGTGCATAATATTTCTTTGCTGTCCATACATACATACATACATACTTCTTACAAAGTGCTGTGATGTCAAAACAATACTTATTACAACAATGATGATTATCTAATCAGACATGATTAAAAAAAAAGTTATATTTAGTGCGCATATATATGCGCATAACTGCGCATGCGAGAATATGTAAACATACTATTGCTTAATAATTACTATACTATACAGATATGGTGCGAACATGCATTCAAAATGTTATGACATGAAGTGTTGTACTTACGGTTAGCAGGAGTTCATCCTCTTCGTCATGGAATCTTGTGCCCACCATTTTCTCTTGTCAGGAGTTGAAGATTCACTCTTAAAATGGAGTTGACGTACTTGCGATAAACCACGCCTATGATGCACAATCTCAACACACTGACTTAGGTGGTGTATGTAGCGAATAAACGAATAGAGAGAATAAGCGAATATATCGAATAGGCAAATTATCTAACAGGCAGCGGTTGGGCGAATATTTGAAAAATGCTATTGATTGACCCTGACGTACTCGCGATAAACCACGCCTATAATGTGTGCGCACGTGCGCGCGAACAATCTCATCACACTTCATATTTTAGGTGGTTATGTAGCGAATAAACGAATATAGCGAATAGGCGAATTATCTAACAGCCAGCTAATAGGCAAATTTTTGAAAAATGCTATTAACCCTAGTTAGTTAAAATATACCATCGGAACTGAGTTTTCACTAACGTACGGAAAACTTAGATCCGATGGTATATTTTGACAACACAGTGAAGTGACGCTTGTCGGGTTAGAGTGTTAAATGTATCGCATAATATGTATTATGCAATGCGAAAATTCTAATTATCGCATATGCGAAATAATAACGATTTCGAATATTTGCGAATATTTTACAAGTATTCTTTCGAATATTCGCGAAATTTCGCGAATTCGAATATGGGACATGCCGCTCAACACTAGTCACAACCAAAACATAATCGATGAAATCATCAGAAAAACTACTGTACCTATGAAGGTAGAATTCAAGTGTAAGCATTGCCACATTGTGTGGGATCGAGGGATACAAAGAAATTACATCTATCGTCAGCCATCTATAATTGTCAGCCCAGGTCATGTTATAGAAAGATCTCAAAATTGTTGAGGTATCTTTGACATAGCCTCTTCTCTTGATGAACGGCTGCAAAATACAGTCTAACCAATTTCCCAATCTCTCTGTTAAAGATCCAATCCCATTAACTATGGGGCATTGGGGAGTAGGGAATTGACCCTTATTGACTTTGGGAAGGGCGTGCATTATAGGTGTGACTGTGGACTCCACATTAAGGTAGTTGAATTGCTTTGGGGTAATATGACCCTGTTCTAAGCCCACACGCAAGACCTCTAAGAATTCCACCCTGTACAGCGGGAATGGATCGGTATCCAATCTTCGGTACACAGTGAAATCCGAAAGGAGATTACTCATTTGTTGACAATACATGTCACTGTTCAGGAGGACAACAGACCCTCCTTTGTCATCCATTTTAATTACAATGCAGTTATTATCAGATAATTCCTGCAGTGCTTTTCTATGGCTAACAGATAGGTTATTATGTCAGCTCTCATCATGGCAGTGACTGTATCTCCTTTAATTCCCTTTCCATAATATCTTGGAAAATATCCATATTGGCTGTTCGAGACATAGTTGGATAAAACCCAGGGTTATAGGTTTTAAACTTTGGAATATTAATTTCCATGTTCTGGACAGACGACTGCCAGTGGAGATCGCTGAGACATGCAAGAGATAATTGTTCTTTAAATAAGAGATTACAATATTTGTTATCTATATCTCCCATTGAACATGTCTGAGCGATACCCCGCACAGACTCATCTGTGCCAATATCACTAAAATGTCTCGCAACAGTCAATTGTCTTATGAACTTATTTATACCCAACATAGTCATAAACAGATACGAAATTGACAGATGGTACATAGTTCAAACCCAATTTAAGGACTTCTATTTGTTCAGTCGTAAGAACTACAGCAGACAAATTGATTACATCTAATGATAATTGTGAACGATCGACTATCTTTTCTGTTGACGTGTTGACCTGGTGTGCATTTCGTATATTTTCGTCCCGCACGGTGGACTCGATTTTGATGATATTATGGGAATGTCCTCTTTTCTATTATGTGTATTTTGGTTTTTGTTGGTATTTTCGTTTTTCTTATAGTAGGATATTTTCGGTCTTGCTCCATACTCCATAGATTGATGGAGACATTGTGATGAATTTTGTGAGCCATAAGAGGTTTCTATAGTATCCAATTCGGAGGAAAAACTCACTCTTGGTGATTTATTTGATGACCTTGATCTGCTGTTATATTTCTGTTTACTTTTATTTGATTTCTCATTTTTTTTAAGAATAGATCTAGGGGTGGAGTATGGGTTTTCTCTTCTACCCCATTCATATACTTGGTCATGTTTATAATCATAAAGATCGCTCTGTCATTTTTTTGTGTTTGATATCTGTAATATACTCTTCCATTTATTTTATGGTATTTAACATTTCTGATTGCAAACTTTCGAAATCACTAGCAGATTCAAACCGTTTGAGAGAGTGTTTGCAGGCTTTAATTTCATCTTGTATCTGTAGAAGTTTTTCACTCTCACATTTGACTATGAGTGACATAAGTTGTAGCGAGCAGTCCGAGAGTAGCTGATTCCATTGTAATACAAAATCATCTGAGTAGACTGTTTTTGGAATCTTCATGATCCTAAGACCCCTTGGTATCATATAGTTTTGTAAATATTTGACCAGGGTGGTATGGTCCCACCATAATCTTGTCTCCTTTGATAATAGTTTCTCCAATTCAGACATCTTACTTCTCATATCAAAGACATATTGGGATTGTTTATCACTTTCGGAAAATACTTGGTCAGCCTTAGACATTCGATCCGGTAATAGAGAATAGGCCATTGTAAGACACGCTGCATACACTTAATGTGGGATATTGTCCTCACAGCTGAAAGCTGTGTTGCCTGTCGAGTGTAGCTAATCAACCAGTGGGTGTGAGAGTGAGTCACGGAATACACCAATAGTGTGATTATGCATAGAGAAAAGTCCAGCTCACTTAATCACCTGGATCACCCGCGTGCACGGAACAGGCAGGTGAGCCTATGTGGCATTAGTGGTAAAACAAGTTCCAGCACTCACGTTTTCTTGGTAGCTAAAATCCTCGTCTTTATTCAGGCAGTAGAAAATAATGTACAAAGCATGCACCCACTAGTGTTGCAACATTGACACGTTTCGAACAGAGTTCTTATTCTTAACTGTGAACAGCGTATTTTCCAGATATTAAATACTGGTCTGGGAAAAAGAGGGAAGGGTGGAGCCCTCTGCTCCCTAGGTAAGGCACAGTTCACATTGTCCAACAATGAAGATGCAATGAGCATCCATGTGAAATCGATAATTTTGCATATATAATGTGAAAATTCCATAACCAAAACAATGAACATAAATATAAAATTTCATATGCAAAATAAAAAATACACAATACAGATACAGATTATCATGCATAAGTGTATTTGGTGGCAAATACACTAGTGCATGATACTCTGTATCTGTATTTGTATTGTGTATTTTTTATTTTGCATATGAAATTTTATATTTATTGTTTTGGTTATGGAATTTTCACATTATATATGCAAAAAAGGCAGATTTTTTGTTTAAATGAATGTGGCAGCAGTGGAGATGAGCGCTTCCATTGAGCAGTGGTGTTGCAGGCCGCACCAGATGACACCAGCAGGCAACTTGCACACTTCTCATTTACGAATCACAGGCATAGTCAACTGTATTGCCATCCTCAGGAGAGGATGTGTCTGGGATTTGAACCCACAACCTTCTGTATCAAAGGCAAAGCACTTACCCACACAGCCATAAGAGCTGCTTTGCCTCTGACTGAAAAAATATGAGACTTCTACTGTGATAGCTGGCTAAGTGTACATCTATACACATGACAGCTGCCCTAACACACCCAGCACTGCTATATCTCTATATGACAGCTGTCCCAGCACACTCAGCTATGCTATATCTCTATATGATGTACACTTAGCCAGCTATCACAGTAGAAGTCTCATATTTTTTCAGTCAGTAACAATGCACCTCTTATGGCTATGTGGGTAAGTGCTTTGCCTCTGATACAGAAGGTCTTGGGTTCGAATCCCAGAAACTTTTCTGAAATACAGGCTAAATTAGAATACACAAGCACTGACTCCATATATCAGGCATCTCAAACTGCGGCCCTCCAGCTGTTGCAAAACTACAACTCCCAGTATGCCCAGACAGCCTACAGCAGAGCATTGTGGGACTTGCAGTTTTACAACAGCAGGAGCGCTGCAGTTTGAGATGCCTGCCATATATGGACATACAGGAAGAGGCTGCATCACTGACATGGAGGTAAGTATAAGTGTTTTTTTTTTTAAATACCCGACTGTTACTGCCATTGGGGGAGCGGGAGGCACTTGATACTGGCACATGAGGGGAGGGGGGTTGGCACCTGAAACTGGCACATGGGGGGGTTGGCACCTGAAACTGGTACATGGGGGGGTTGGCACTTGATACTGGCACATGGGGGGGTTTGGCACTATGATACTGGCCCATGGGGATGGAAAGGAGAGAGGCACTTGATACTGGCACTTTTGGAGGGGGAGATGGCACTATGATACTGGCACATGGGGGAGGAGAGAGGCACTTAATACTGGCACATTGGGGGAAGATGGCACTATGATACTGGCACATGGGGGGAGGCATTTAAAACTGGCACTTTATTTTGGGGGGGAGATGGCACTATGATACTGGGACATGGGGGGTTGGCACTATGATACTGGCACATGGGGGGTGGGAAGGAGAGAGGCACTTGATACTGGCACTTTTTTTGGGGGGTGGCACTATGATACTGGCACATGGGGGGAGGGACTTGATACTGGCACTTTATTTTATGGGGGGAGATGGCACTATGATACTGAGGCATGGGGGTGGCAATATGATACTGGCACATGGGGGGTGGGAGGGAGAGAGGCACTTGATACTGGCACTTTTTTGGGGTGGGGAGATGGCACTATGATACTGGCACATGGGGGGAGAGAGGCACTCTATACTGGCACTTTTTTGGGGGGGAGTTGGCACTATGATACTCAGACATGGGGGGAAGAGGCACTTGATACTGGCACATGCGGGGTGGGAAGGAGAGAGGCACTTGATATTGGCACATTGGGGGGGGATGGCACTATGATACTGGCACATGATGGGGGCATCTATGGGGACACTTACTGGTACATTATTGGGGGGCATTATTGGGGGACACTAGGCCAGCAGCCTATCAGAGGCCAGACACTGAGGGCATCTACTGAGGCACTATATATGAGGCATTTTATACTGGTGCATTATGTGGGGCACTAGCAGGAAGGGGGAGAGGAGCACTATGGGGGAATTTACTAGGGGCACTATATAGGGGTATTTTATACTGGGACATTATGGGGGCACTATGGGGACATTAGCTCAACTGGGGGCATTACAAGGGGGTATTTTTTGTCACATTATAAGGATAATTATTTCTACTGGGGGGGCATTATGGTGGGCT
Source organism: Bufo gargarizans (assembly GCF_014858855.1). Taxonomy (NCBI): domain Eukaryota; kingdom Metazoa; phylum Chordata; class Amphibia; order Anura; family Bufonidae; genus Bufo; species Bufo gargarizans. Next base: position 101,376,975 of record NC_058087.1, read on the forward strand.
TTATTACTCCCCCATGGTATGACCCCCTAGTAGCAGCACTATCCTCTCCCTGCTCTGCTATCCCTCTGTCCCTTCTCCAAGTCCTTATTATGAAATTTTTCTCATTAGTATAAAGCACAACATCAGCTCCACTGAGCCCCCAGCCAAGTCTTGAAGTGGCGTCCGAAATCCCCAAGGGCCAAGCCAAGTAAGTGTGAGTTTTCATATGAAATATGTTTGTTATACACATATAGCCTACACTGTGCCCCAAAATATACAGTATACCGCTACACTGTGTAGTCTGTTCTATAAGAAATAATAAATAGTGTAACAGGGCACTCAAGAAATTGTGACCATGTGGTTGATACAATTTGTAATCTTTATTACTGTTGTAAATGATATTACTCGAACAAATCAATTGTAAAATCGATAAAATAATCAAAAGAATAAAATATTCGATAATATTGAATAAAAATAATCGATTTACACAAGGACTCAAGACAATATAATGCAAAAATCGACAATCATAAAAACACAGTCTATAGTTCGATCGTTCAGTCCGGTCTTGGTGTGTACACCTGGGTATCGATAAAATCCAGTCTAATTTATTATGTCCGACTCTCAATTACAGCAGCGTCCCGCCGAAAACGAAGTAGGTAGCGGCGTCCCGCTATAAAGTTACTTGCAAGTAAAGATTACCTTATAATTGACCAAAGATTCTCCAGACTTTAAACTTTAGATCCTCTCCTCTCCTCGGAAGTGTCTGTGACACGATATCTCAAGAGGTTTTCTTCGACGACTCTGTATTTCTATTAGATTTTACTGCCAAGTCCACCAGATGTCTGGGTGAAGAGTCCGCAGTAATGTTTGTAGCAGAGGTATTTCGTCGAAAGAGGCATCCAAATGTAGTCTGTAAGCTGGTCGGTTTGGGGTACTTTGTTCCTTCAATATAAAGATGGGGGTGTAGCACCAGACGCGTTTCGGAGTCCAACGTATTGCCCCTTCCTCAGTGGTATGCAGCACCCCTACCAATACCCCTCTTATATACTGTGTCTTCTGTGGACCCATTGGTCACACCCTTGGACGTCAGATCCTGTTTCTCGATTAACCCAAGTGACCGAAATTGCTATTTAGACTTGATCTAAAAAATGACAGATTTTGAAGTAGTGTTTTCTGATTCTTAGCAATATACTATAATCATATAATTTCACCTACTAATATAGTTTAAGTTTATCTTTCTCCTAAAGTAAAAAACGCATGGTCACCCCATGCGTTTTTGCTGCGGTTTCCATGCGTTTTTTCATTTTTTGTTCTTTTCCATTCAGTAAGCATTTCATATTTTATAAATACTAGTCATAAAAGATAGTGATAATAAGTGAGGCGCACAAATATACATATAAAACAATGTACAAACTCCATTCACGTAATTGATTTTATAAATTTTATAAAAAATAATAATAAAAGAGATGAGATGTAAGATAAAAGCCAAGATAAAATATGAGATGAAAAGATGTATTCAAATGGAGACCCATGTGTAGAGAAGAAACCGAATATAATAAATAAACATGCGGTTAGTTATCGACTCATGGGTCCCCATTATACTCATAAAAATCCAAAGAGTTTGAATTCTGCATTAAGACCCTTGGGTGTCAAGGAGTCGAATTTGAATATTCTCTTTGTTTCGAGTCTAGACATTCTCTCTATATGGTTGCCTCCTCTCCATTCTTTTTCAACTTTGTCTATCGCAAAGAACTTCATACCGGAAGGGTCCTGGTTAGGACTAATTTTGAAGTGGTATGATAATGAGTGATTTTCAAATCCTTTCCGTATGTTGTTTATGTGTTTCGAAATCCGCTTATTTAGTGATCGCTTTGTCCTACCAATGTATAATCGTTTACATGGACATTCGATAGCGTAAATGACATTTTCAGAACTACATGTCAAACAATCTTTAATTAAGTGGCGGAGATTATTATTGGAGGATATTACTTCGTTGGTCCTTTTCTGAAAAGATGTTGCTTTACAGTTGCCACAAATGCCACACCTAAAAAAGCCCTGTAGGCCAATCCAATTTGAAATAGTGGAAACCTTATTCTGTTGTTGTTTCTTGACTGTAGGAGCCACTTTTAGACCCAAATTTGTGGCCTTTGTAAATGTTATTTTTGGATTTTGTGGCATTAGTGTGCCTATGATCTTGTCCTCCTGTAACAAATGCCAATGTTTTGTCATAATTTGGCGTATTTTCTTATAGTCGTCACTAAAAGGCAAGATCATCCGCACACAATCCTGAGCCTCATCTAATTTTTGTGTTATTTTCTCCTCAAAAAAGCCTTTCTATCCATAATTTTCACCTCTTGCAATGCTTTCTCTAAAATCTTGGTAGGATATTTTTTCTCCAAAAATTTGTCCCTCATTTTTTCCACTTCTAAGTCGAATTGGTTTTCTAATGTACAATTCCTTTTTACCCTTCGGAATTGTCCCTGTGGGATGTTATTTAGCCAACTCGGGAGGTGGCAACTATCAAATAAAATATAACTGTTCCTGGCAGTGGGTTTAATGAAGGTGCTGCAAACCATATCTTGGTTTTGAATACTAATGTTTAAGTCCAGGTATTCTGTGCTTACCTGACTCGTTATACCTGTAAATTTCTAATTTCTATCATTGGAGTTGATGTCTCCCAAGAATGTTTGTAAGCTTTCTTCTCCACTTTGCCAGACAAAGAGAATGTCATCGATATAACGTTGCCAGAGCACCAGATCCGTCCCCATCCTTGGCTGGATAACCAATCTCTCCCATTCCGCCATGAATAAATTAGCGTAGCTGGGGGCGAATCTGGTGCCCATGGCTGTCCCCTGTATCTGTAAAAAAAAATCTCCCTCAAAATTAAAATAGTTATGTTTTAAAATAAAATCTATCCCTTCTACTATAAAATCTATCTGTTCAACATTTAGTCGACCTTCTAGTGTCCGTTGGGACCTCACAGCTGCTTTCCCCTTCTCATGCTCTATTATCGTATATAGGGATTGGATGTCCAATGAACCCATTATCCAAGAGTCTTTGAATTTCAGTTGTTCTGCTATTTGAATAATTTGTGTTGTGTCCTTAGTGTAGGACTCAGTTTTTTGGACCATTGGCTGTAACATTTGATCTATATATTGGGACAAATTGGACGTGAGGAGGCCAATCCCTGACACTATAGGTCGACCTGGTGGATTCTGTTGATCCTTGTGTATTTTCGGTACACAGTAGAACATGAGAATTCATGGGGTTTTATTAATAAAAAATTTGTGCTCCTCACCGGTTAACATGCCTTTCTCATGGCCTTTTCTACAAAAATCTAAAAATTCTGCATAATACTGATTGGTAGGGTCATTGGGTAATTTCTGGTAGGTGTTATTGTCTGTTAACTGTCTCAGACATTCCCTATTGTATTTGGATAGATCCTGGATCACAATGGATCCTCCTTTGTCTGCCGGACGTATTACTATATTGCTTTCTTTTTGTAATGATTTTAAAGCTCCGCCTCTCACCTTGAGCAGTTCCATCTCATCTGCCCACAGTCAGGTGTCTGTTAAGGAAATGTTTGAGCGTAAGAAGCCAATGTCACAGAGTCACCCCTTTGCCCGGCGTCTGACAGCTGGCTTGACGGAACTCTGAGCCCTCCAGCTTTTACCATACCAGCTGGTGGAGTCTGAGGCCTTCAAAAAATGTGTTGCTATTGGGACACCACAGTGGAAGGTACCCGGACAAAATTTTTTTTCTAATAAGGCAATCCCCAACCTCTACTCGGTGATTGAAAAGGAAGTCATGGCATCTCTGGCATACAGTGTTGGGGCAAGGGTCCATCTGACCACTGATACCTGGTCTGCAAAGCACGTTCAGTGCAGGTATATCACGTACACTGCGCATTCGGTTAACGGCTGCCAAACATGGAATGCGTGGCTCTGCAGCGGAGTTGGTGACACCGCCACGACTTGCAGGCAGGCCTACTGCCACCTCCTCTACTCCTCCTACTCCATCCTCCTCAGCTAAGTCCTCTTCTGCTGCGGCGTCTGGCTGCACATCAACTGAACCCCCCCAGCTCCCCAGGGGCTATTCCACATTCCGGATACGACAGTGTCACGCTGTCTTGGGGTTGACTTGCCTGAAAGCAGAGAGCCACACCGGACCAGCATTCCTGTCCGCCCTGAACACACAGGTGGATCAGTGGCTGACCCCGCACCAACTGGAGATCGGCAAAGTGGTGTGTGACAATGGAAGCAATTTGTTGGCGGCATTGAATTTGGGCAAGTTGTCACATGTGCCATGCATAGCACATGTGTTGAATCTCATCGCTTTGTGTCTAAGTACCCAGGCTTACAGGACATCCTCAAGCAGGCCAGGAAGGTGTGTGGCTATTTCAGGCGTTCCTACACGGCCATGGCGCACTTTGCAGACATTCAGCGCCGAAACAACATGCCAGTGAGGCGCTTGATTTGCGACAGCCCGACACGTTGGAATTCAACACTCCTAATGTTCGACCGCCTGCTCCAACAAGAAAAAGCTGTCAAAAAGCATGTGTACATGCCTAATTTTTATGGCCTCTGGTGCTGCACTGTGGCTGCAAAAACAAAACAAAAAAAAGGCACATACAAGTGTCAATTCCCCTTTCGTGATCGTTACCTTGTTGTGGTGAAGGGGCTTGCGTATCACAATGAAGCGATCATCACCTCTATGAGTGTGTTGGCAATGTTGCCACACCCCAGATGATAAGGCCGTTGCTTCATTTTGATCAGACCAAAAGCGATTGGGACGGCGGGATGTTTTTTCATAGAAAAAACTTTAAAAAAAATATAATCTTTTTTTAAGTTGTATGGGTGGGTTTTTAATACATGAAATGAAAAAATCATAATAAAGTCTCTTAATAGTTTATTAGAAATAATGCAGACAATTTAAAAAATCCCCAACAATTCCAATACAAATCAAGTGCAAAGCTCAGAACTAAATTATTTCAGGATGTCGTAAAGGTTCGTTAATTCAACAATGGTTAATCAATTCGACACACGTCCCCGGATAGGGGACGTAACAGGGATTAAACTGATAGGAATAGGACTAGTTAAGACACCACTCATATAGGGTGTCACAGCACATTGCTCCGTGCACGCGCAGTGCCCCAACTTGGGAGTAAGAGGACCGACCAAGCTGCTTTTTCCATCTCCCGGTTCCTAAAATCAATTCAGTTTGGTGTATCAGAGTTTGGTCTGTCACTGTGAAGGCAGTCGAAGATACCCGGCCTAATTTTTTTTTTACAAAAGGCAATCCCACCCTGATATGGGACGTAACAGGGATTAAAGTGATGAGAATAGTACTACAGGAAATACCACTCATATCGGGTGTGACAGTAAATTTCACGGCGCAGACGCAGTGACTGTGGCGTGGATTCAAACAAAGGGGAGGGAGCCAGCAATTTTTTAACCATCTCCCCGTTCGAAAAATCTATTTAATAAATGGACCCCAGATTGGGGACGTAACAGGGATTAAACTCATGAGAAGAGAGAACTACAGGAAATACCACTCATATCGGGTGGGACAGTAAATTGCACGGCACAGACGCAGTGACCGTGGTGTGGATTCAAACAAAGGGGAGGGAGCCAGCAATTTTTTAACCATCTCCCCATTTCTATCACTAACCATCTCCCCGTTTCCATCACTATTGTGGCCAGAAAGAGTCCCTGTGGGTTTTAAAATTTGTCTGCCCATTGAAGTCAATGGCGGTTCGCCCGATTCGCCCGTTTGCGAACATTTGCGAAAAATGGAGAAGATGAAGAAAGAGAACATCTACATCAGAGGAGACGTCACTGGCTATAAGAGGTATGGGCCGCTGTATTAGGCTACTTTCACATATGCGTTAGTGATCCTGGCAGGCTGTTCCAGCTGAGAATTCACTGGATCCGGCACTGCTGGATACAAACAGAATGCCCGCCAGCCCCGTTAACTATAATGGGGTACGGCAGAGATCCGGCCACAATCTGGGAAAAATGCATAGGCACTATCCGTAAGGAAATGTAGTATTCCCTGAGTCATGAAGGTACGGAGGCATGCCAGTCAGTATCATCTTTCATCAGGGACTTTTCTTCTCAAAGTCACTGCAGGGGACCTCATAATAAATCATTTTGTACATTCTTGCGGCTGCCTGCCACTTTATGAGCAGATAATATTGTCCACTTATTAACAGTTGACCCCCAGAATGAATTTTACTGGTGTGTTCAAGCAATGCCTGTCCGACATTGACAAGAAAGTGAGGTTTGAAAAGTTAAATTGTTACATTACTGCTGCAAACTCTAACATAAACATAACTGCTCCTTAAGTCCATTTTCCACAGAAACATCTCATATATTGTACATGTGGCAAAGCACTTTGGAAATTGATTCCAGACGTTGTACTATTTTTATAGTTGAGTAAGCAAAAGAAATTCTGCTCAGCACTTTCTGTAACTAAAATGTTGTTTTAAATATTTTATTCAGTTTTGTTGATATGGAATATTAAATTGGTTTTGAGGAGAATTAATACTTTTTTTAATATAAGTATCTATCTATCTATCTATCTATCTATCTACCTACAGTACCTGTCTATCTTTATGGCTACATGGTCATGTGTCACACAAGGGTATAGCTACATGCCAACATTTCATATATATATTCAATGGAGTTACAATGAGACATGCTGTGACTATGACAGTCGCAAAAAAATGCTGGATGGATTTTTTGAGACTGTCGCAGCATTTCTCGTGTTGCACTGTGACATTATCGAAAGACATTACATGAAATGTTGCGCGACTTCCTTGTCGCGCATCACACATATTACCATGTAGCCGTACTCTAAAAATGTATGATATTTCAAGTAAAAAAAAGAATTCAGAGTCCTCCATCTGAAAAGAAACATCTAGGAACTTAGTGAGTCAGTTATCCCTGCCACAATTTTAAATTGCTTAAAGCTCAGTGTCCAAAATCTTAGGTTCATATTTTCCTATTTCTCAGCCTTCTCAGTACTCTCATAATACTTGTGTATTTTGACAGTTTACTAAAAAGGCACAAATATAGTTTTTCCTTCACAAAATGCAACTTTTTTCATTTCAATTTTCTTCTATTTGAAAATATAGCAGCACAAAATGTTTAACAGAAAATTACCAAGCACAGTGGATAGATTTACTGTACAATGCTACCGACCCAAAAAAGAGGGGAAATTCTGAGTTTAGTCAAATTCCCAAGCTTTTCCATTAGCTCTAAATACAATATATGATTGGCCACCCTGGGAAAGACTGTTATCATATCTTACTACAGTGTGGGTATAATTCTACCCATATTGCCCATGGTGGAAGCAGTAGTCTCAAGTCATTATACCATCCCTTTGCTATGACTACCACTGTGAATGAGACAGCAGCTATTAGGAAATAGAATTAGGGCTTTTTATAAGTATTCAGTTATTAAATTATGCATACTGTGACAGTTTTAGGACAGAGCCAATTAATTATATGATTTTATTTTTGACTGCCAGCATGACGACTGGCAAAAAGAATGGCTGTGAAGAGAGTGCAAAAAAGAAGCACCACTTTTCTACCCAACTGAAATATGTTAATTGCAGGATCTTATGGGGTCACTTATTAAGACCGGTGTTTTAAACGCCAGACTTAACCCCTATAGCTGGTGGTGGATCTGCTGAAGTTATGAAGAGGCGCCAACCTCTACATATCTTTAGTGTATCCAGCGGCAGTCAAAATGTAAGCCAGCTTCCGAGCTGTCTTACATTTAGACCATTTTCTATGCCTAAAACAGGCATCCTGTCCCCTTCCCCTTCTGCGCCACACCTACTTTTTTAGACCTGGCGTGAGCGGGGAAAAGTCACAGATTGCTGCGCGTAACCAATGAAGTGTACAAACAGTTTATCGGTTACTCGCGGTTTAGCAGACGCCTCCCTGGGTCAGCAGTGCAGTGAAGGGGAGAACATGACCCTCCATCAGTAACCATCTTATAGACAGGACCTCTGTGGACTTTGCAAACAAGGGAGAATACTTTATGAAATATAGAGAATGGTGCAGAATTTCAACAAAGGCTATATTAGTAAGTGCCATATAATCATCTCACAAACACTTTGATCAACAGTAACCAGAATGTGGCCAACCCCTTGAAGTAAAGAATGGCAAGAAAAAGATTTCTGTCACGTACCGGCAGGACAGGTAGTGGATTCTCTGGACCAGAGAGGCGATGGCGCGGGTTGTACTAAAGGACCGGTTCTAAGCAGTTACTGGTCTTCACCAGAGCCCGCCGCAAGGCGGGATGGATTTGCTGCGGCGGTAACTACCAGGTCGTGTTCCCTAGTAACAACTCAACCTCTCTTGCAGCTGATAAGGCGTGGTACACAGGGAGAAGGCAAGAGCGTAGTCGGACGTAGCAGAGGTCAGGGCAGGCGGCAAAGGTTCTAAGGCGAGTAGACGGTAGCAACGGGTTCGGCAACAGGCAAGGCAAACAAACACTGTGGAACGCTTTCTCTGAGGCACAAGGCACAAAGATCCGGCAGGAAGCTGTGGGAGGAGAAGGTATAAATGGGCAGTGCACAGGTGCAGCCTAATTAAGTCAGCACTGCCTCTCACAAACCTTAACCCTTAATATCCCTTTTGGACCAGGCACCAATCACTGGTGCACTGGCCCTTTGAATCTAAGAGTCCCGGCGCACGCGCGCCCTAGAGAGCGAGGATGCACACGCCGAGACACTGGAGTGCTGCCTGGGGGCATACGCTGTGAGCGCTCCGCGGCCGGCAGGGGACCCGGAGCGCTCAGCGTAACAGTACCCCTCTCTTTTTGGTACCGAAGAACTTGCGGATGAGACTGTGGTCCAGGATGTTCTCCTCCGGCTCCCATGACCTCTCCTCAGGACCGCAGCCCTCCCAGTCGACCAAAAAAAATATTTTTCCCCGGGAGATCTTGGTCGCCAAGATCTCCTTGACAGAGAATATATCGGAGGTACCGGCGACAGGGGTGGGAGAAACAAGCTTGGGAGAAAAACGGTTAAAGACAGCAGGTTTAAGAAGGGAGACATGGAAGGCGTTATGGATTCGGAGGGAGGGAGAAAGATGGAGCTGATAAGAAACTTGATTGATACGACTCTTGATTTTATAGGGTCCCAAGAAACGAGGGCCCAACTTGTAACTTGGGACCCTAAATCGGATGTACCTAGAGGAGAGCCACACCTTGTCACCCGGGCGAAATTCCGGAGGAGATCTGCGTCTCTTGTCAGCTTGAACCTTCATACGGGCAGAAGCCTTGAGGAGAGCAGCGTGGGTTTCTCGCCAGATGGAGGAAAAATCCTGTACAAGACTGTCCACGGCAGGTACAGAAGAAGGAGTGGGAGACTGCGGCAGAGGTGGAAGAGGATGACGGCCAAAAACGACAAAGAAAGGAGACTTGTTAGAGGCAGAGGATTGTTTGTAGTTGTAGGAGAACTCCGCCCAGGGAAGTAGATCAGCCCAGTCGTCATGGCGTGAGGATACAAAGTGACGCAGATAGTCACCCAAAATTTGGTTCACCCGTTCTACTTGGCCATTAGACTGAGGATGGTACGAAGAAGAAAAGTCCAATTTGATCCCGAGCTGAGCACATAGAGCCCTCCAGAATTTGGAGACGAATTGTACCCCACGATCCGAGACAATATGTTTGGGAAGGCCATGGAGACGGAAGATGTGTTGGAAAAATTGTTTGGCCAACATGGGTGCAGAGGGTAGACCGGGCAGGGGTACAAAGTGAGCCATCTTGGAAAAGCGATCCACCACGACCCAAATAACGGACTTGCCATGGGAGGAGGGAAGATCTGTAATAAAGTCCATGGCGATGTGAGACCAGGGAACTTCAGGAATGGGTAGAGGCAAGAGGAGACCCGCTGGTTTCTGGCGAGGTGATTTATCCCGGGCGCAAATCATACAGGCCTGGACGAAGTCCGAGACATCTTTCTCTAGAGAAGACCACCAGTACCTTTGGGAGATTAGTTGGAGAGACTTTTGCACCCCTGGATGACCGGCAAAAGGGGAGGCGTGGCCCCACTTGAGAATTCGCAGCCGCTGACGTGGGGGTACGTAGGATTTGCCAGGAGGAAGAAGGCGCAGGTCCACGGGAGCGACTGTTATAAGGCGTTCTGGAGGGATAATATATCGAGGTGTTAACTCGTCGCCCACCACATCAGAGGAGCGAGACAGAGCATCTGCCCTAATGTTCTTACAAGCTGGATGGAAATGGATCTCAAAATTAAAGCGGGCGAAGAACAGAGACCAACGAGCCTGACGGGGATTTAATCTCTGAGCAGACTGGAGATAAGCCAGGTTCTTGTGGTCCGTGAAGATGTACACAGGATGTGTGGCGCCCTCGAGTAAATGTCTCCATTCCTCCAGTGCCAATTTAATAGCCAGCAGTTCCCTGTCCCCAATGGAGTAATTTCTCTCTGTGGAAGAGAATGTTTTAGAAAAGAAGCCACAAGTAGAAGTCTTCCCCCGGGAAGACTTCTGGGTGAGGACAGCTCCGGCTCCCACCGAGGAGGCATCCACTTCAAGAGAGAAAGGCTTGGTGGAATCTGGTCTAGAGAGAACGGGTGCAGAGGCAAAGGCGCATTTCAGGGACTGGAAGGCTTCCTCGGCTTGGGAAGGCCAGGATTTGGGGTTAGCTCCTTTTCTTGTGAGGGCCACGATAGGAGCTACCAGAGTAAAATAGTGAGGGATGAATTGCCTGTAGTAATTCGCAAAGCCCAGAAATCTTTGTATGGCTCGGAGACCAGAGGGGCGTGGCCAATCCAGAACCGCCGAGAGCTTGGCTGGGTCCATTTGAAGTCCTTGGGCTGAGATAATGTATCCCAGGAAAGGCAGGGAGGTCCGTTCAAAAATAAATTTTTCAAGTTTAGCGTACAGGCGATTTCTCCTAAGACGAGTAAGAACTTGTTGCACATGGACCCTGTGTTGATCCAAATTGGAGGAAAAGATCAGGATATCATCCAGGTATACGACCACGCAGGTGTAAAGTAAGTCCCTGAAAATATCATTGACGAATTCCTGGAAGACAGCAGGTGCGTTGCAGAGGCCGAAGGGCATCACCAAATACTCAAAATGGCCATCCCTTGTGTTAAAGGCGGTCTTCCATTCGTCTCCTTCCCGGATACGGATCAGATTATAGGCCCCTCGATGGTCCAATTTTGTGAAGATCTTAGCCCCTCGGAGACGATCAAATAGCTCAGAGATTAGAGGCAGAGGGTAACGGTTCTTGATGGTAATTTTATTAAGACCTCTGTAGTCAATGTAGGGGCGGAGGGAGCCGTCTTTTTTTGTCACGAAGAAAAAACCGGCCCCAGCCGGAGAAGAAGATTTTCTTATGAATCCTCTCTGTAGGTTCTCACGTATATAGTCGGACATGGCAAGAGTCTCAGGAGGTGAGAGAGGATAAATTCTGCCCCGAGGTGGAGTAGAACCGGGTATCAGGTCGATCGGGCAATCATAGGATCGGTGAGGAGGAAGGACCTCAGCTTGTTTCTTGCAGAAGACATCCGCGAAGGAATGGTATGGCTTGGGCAGCCCAGAAGGCGGAGAAACTTGCGGGTTCTGTTTGACCAGAGCAGGCTTGAGACAGCGGTCCGAACAGGAGGAACCCCAACGCAGGATCTCACCGGTGGACCAATTCAGGACAGGACTATGACGTTGAAGCCACGGCAGACCCAGGAGGAGTTCGGAGGAACAGAAGGGAAGGACAAAGAACTCTATAGTCTCGGTATGAAATATTCCGATGTCCACCTGCAGAGGCTGGGTACGGAACTGTACGGTGGCAGAGAGTCTCTCACCGTTAACAGTAGAGATGAAAAACGGCTTGGGTAGACGGATTACTGGAATACGGTACTTATCAACCAAGGAGGCGTGAATGAAGTTGCCAGCTGAACCGGAATCCAAGAAGGCGGCTGCGGAGAAAGAGGACTTGGAAGAGATGATCAACTGCACGGGTATGATGAGACGTGGAGAGGAAGAATCCACACCTAGCAACGCCTCTCCCACGTTTACTAGGTGCGAGCGTTTCCCGAACGCGGTGGACGGAGAGGACAATCTCTAAGGAAGTGCTCGGTACTGGCACAGTACAGACACAGGTTCTCGTTTCTGCGGCGGCTTCGTTCTTGCGGAGTCAGGCGTGACCGATCCACCTGCATGGCTTCCACGGCGGAAAGCCCAGTAGCGGGTTGAGGTGGACGCAGAAAAACGGGAGCCAGGCGAGGAAAGCGTCTAGGACGAGCTTTTTCCTTTTCAAGGAGGAGTTCCTCTTGTCTTTCGGCGAAACGTTTGTCTATCCTAGTGGCCAGCAAGATGAGGTCACTAAGAGTGGAAGGAAGCTCACGTGCAGCCAGAACGTCCTTTACTTCACTATTAAGTCCCTTCTTGAAGGTGGCGCAAAGGGCTTCATTGTTCCAGTTCAGCTAAGAGGCCAGGGTGCGGAACTGAATGGCATAGTCACCCACGGAAGAACCTCCTTGGGTCAAATTTAGTAAGGCAGTCTCTGCGGAGGTAACCCGGGCAGGCTCCTCAAAAACATTCCGGAACTCTAGGCAGAAGCTCTGGACGGAAGCGGTGGCAGGATCTGCGCGGTCCCATAGTGGTGTAGCCTAGGCCAGGGCCTTCCCGGACAGCAAACTGAGAATAAAGGCTACCTTGGCTCGCTCAGAAGGAAACTGGTCGGACAGAAGCTCGAGGTGGAGAGAGCACTGCGACAAGAACCCACGGCACTGCTTAGGATCTCCGTCATATTTGTCTGGTAGGGACAAACGGATTCTGGAACCGGTGGCAACTGCAGGCGGAGGTGACGCAGCAGGAGCAGACGGAGGAGCTGGCTGTTGCTGAGAAGGCAGGAGCTGCTGCAACATGGCGGTCAGCTGGGCCAGCTGTTGACCCTGCTGGGCCACAATAGTGGGGAGGTCCGCTAGGCTTGGCAGGGGAACATCAGCGGGATCCATGGCCGGATCTTACTGTCACGTACCGGCAGGACAGGTAGTGGATCCTCTGGACCAGAGAGGCGATGGCGCGGGTTGTACTAAAGGACCGGTTCTAAGCAGTTACTGGTCTTCACCAGAGCCCGCCGCAAGGCGGGATGGATTTGCTGCGGCGGTAACTACCAGGTCGTGTCCCCTAGTAACAACTCAACCTCTCTGGCAGCTGATAAGGCGTGGTACACAGGGAGAAGGCAAGAGCGTAGTCGGACGTAGCAGAGGTCAGGGCAGGCGGCAAAGGTTCTAAGGCGAGTAGACGGTAGCAACGGGTTCGGCAACAGGCAAGGCAAACAAACACTGTGGAACGCTTTCTCTGAGGCACAAGGCACAAAGATCCGGCAGGAAGCTGTGGGAGGAGAAGGTATAAATGGGCAGTGCACAGGTGCAGCCTAATTAAGTCAGCACTGCCTCTCACAAACCTTAACCCTTAATATCCCTTTTGGACCAGGCACCAATCACTGGTGCACTGGCCCTTTGAATCTAAGAGTCCCGGCGCACGCGCGCCCTAGAGAGCGAGGACGCACACGCCGAGACACTGGAGTGCTGCCTGGGGGCATACGCTGTGAGCGCTCCGCGGCCAGCAGGGGACCCGGAGCGCTCAGCGTAACAATTTCAATTGCTTTTGTCATGAGATAACCAAGATAACACTGACTTCATCTGAGGGGTTCAATGGCAGGGGGTGATGCAATCACAGTTTCTCAACATTGTCCCGCTAAATACAAGGAATGCGCTTTGTGACAAAGTAATTCATAACAAATCCAATTTCTTTGTGAAATTCGGCGAAGCAGCCAAATCAAATTTTTCATAACTTTGCTCACCATGCTTCTTACCATACCTGGACCACATTTTATGAGGTAGAGACTGGTCAGGTCTAACTTTTTACAAAATATGAGCTTTTGACCATGCAACATCACAGTTTATATACCTAAACGAAAATGACATTAACAGTCTAATTTATATAAATGTAAATAGTCTTTACATCAGCTTAGAGTTCTCCACGAAATATGTAGGTGGTAGGTACCATTCAAGTGGTTTCTCTTGGCCAATGGTCATCACTACCTGTTTAGCATGAAAAGTTCTTGGTCCCCTATTTGGTTCTCTCATGGTGAAAAGATCTTCTGTTGCAAGAGAAAGGCGAAAGCCTATTACAGCTTTCGCCTTTCTCTTGCAACAGAAGATCCTTTCAACCACCGTTGTTTTGAAGTTTCTGTACCTGGATCTGTTCAGATTAGAGAGGAGCGAAATTTTGAAAAATGTTATTCGGTCGATTCGCCAAACATCGACAAGAAATTTGATTTGTTCCGAATAAATTTGACACAAATCACTATAAATCAGGTATATTACCATATCTCATGGTTGCTGAGTGAATATATGGAGCGGGCTGCTACAGTGAACTGGCTCCATACGTATAATAGGCAATGGCTATCCCATCGAATGTAGTCATTTAACCTCTCAATAAACCTCTCATCAACATGGATCGCAGTATCTGTGAGGTAAGGCCCCCTCTGTCTTCTGATCATAGCCCCCGCAGTGAAATCGAGGGGCTCCGATCGGTTACCATGGCAGTCTGGACGTGACTGATGATTCCCATGGCTGCCATGGTAACTTCCCTGATGCGCTGTGCACAAGGTACAGATGAGTGCATCAAAATGCTATTCACCCTAATAGATCTCTATTAAAGTAACTAGGACATGAGGTCCCAGGTTTTTATTTTTAAGTATTAAAAAAATAAAAATTAAAAATACAAGTTTGGTATCGTATTCGTATTGACTCGCAGAATTAGAACGTTATGTTGGCTGCTGAGGAAAATGGCCGCTTAAGAGCAGAGTTCCGGCACCACAGCAGCGACTGACTAAGCATTTAGCCTTGTAGAACACTATAGCTCCTTCACCTACATGTCACAGGCATCCTTGATGACCCACGGCAAGAGGTCCCTGAAAACTCAGGGCAAACTCAGCTTTCTCTTTTATAAGGAGCGAAACCAACATGGCAGTGGCGCTCCTTTCTCATCTACTCAACTGTGCATGCACTCACCCGCCGCATCCACTTCAGGGGACACCATGAGGCTGAGCCCTAGACCTTCATCACGCGATCCTGTGAGTACTCCCCCCAGGTCCGGCAGCACCCCGCCACGTGAGAACTGTGGTCCCCGGCTGGAAACTTCTTCTGCCGACAACCTCCAAAACAGGCCGCTACAACAGCAAGGGTCACAGGCCACTGCCACTAGCATGATATTGCCAATGTCCACGATCACCCCAGGGAATATTAGAGCAGCTTTATAAGACTTTCCCACCTCAGACACACCTGCCTCTGGCTCCTTATTAAAAGATAAGTTATTAGTATTTGGCAAGTCCATGCAAGAGAATATCGCCTCACTTATATCCCTCTTGCAGGCCTCTGTATCAGACTTGGACTGCAGAGTCTCACATGCTGAAACTAAACTGGGAGAATTTGCATCCTCACACAACCAACTTATCGATGCCTACAATGAACTTGCCAGGGCCGCACCGCCAATTAGGTGGCGCGGCCCTGGTGACAAGTGGGGGGCGTCAGCGGCAGGGAACAGGGAGATGAGCGCTTCCATTGTGGAAGAGGTCATCTTCATAGTCATCAATACAGATGGATGTGCTGCGGGGGGGCAGGAGAGGGAGAGGCATCTCCCTTCCCCGTTACTCTGATAGGCCTGTCTGCAAATAGGCCTGACATCATCGCACTGCCTGAGCCTTACAGCACGGGACATAGGCTGGAAGAGGCCTGCATCGCATCGCTGCCAGCCTGATGGAGGTAAGTATATGTGTTTATTTTTTTTATATGGTACAATACAGGATAGGAGCACCATGGGGGCACTTCTTACTGGCACATGATTGGGGGGGCATCTATGGGGGGGCAATTCTTACTGGAACATGACTGGGGGCAGTATTGGGGCATTTCTTACTGGCACATTATTGAGGGGCATCTATGGGGGCACTTCTCACTGGCACATTATTGGGGAATTTCTTACTGGCATATTATTGGGGGCACTATGGGGGCATCTACTGAGGCCACAAAGAAGGGGTATTTTATATGGGGGGCACTATGGGGGGAGAGAAGCTCTATGGGGGCATCTACTGAGGCCATACTTTTTAGATAGGACCGCACTACTACAGGATTACCGGACACCTTCCTTATATCACAGGATTTTCATCAGCAGAAGTGGACATAGAAAACACTCGGTCTCCACCAATATGATTCCTTCCTCCAACACGACAAGCACAAACTTGTGCAGCAGATTTTAATATAGAGGATAATCTATCTCCACCAATAGGCTTTCCTCCTCCAACACAGCAAACATAAACTTGTGTACAGCATATCAGACATAGTAAAAAAAAGTAATTCCATTGCCCGACCCGGGTTTCGACTTTACGCTTTGTCAGGGGCGATTGTCCTGCCTCCTACGAGGCTGCTTTTATTCCACAAATCAAACCTACCCACAGGACATCCCACCCCCACCTCTCATAATCCCCCTCCTACTAACACTTAAAAAAAAATAAAAAAAATTACAAATTCATATGTCTTATTCAATAAATATTCCTTCATACAGTATATAAAAAAAAATATATTCCTTCAAATGACACATATAAAAACTTCCGCAAAGGAACCCCGGAATAAAAACCTCCTATTAAAGGAATCTCCCTACACTACCTACGTGCATATTATTAATTCATAGAAATCCACTTCCCCTGTCATTTATTACGTGACTACACACGTGACTACTACGGCCAATTATCATGCTACATTGCCCCAAGGTCCTAAAACTTCACTCATTATGCAAGGGCTTACATGCACTATGTTCCTGATGAAGTTCTTCATATTAAACAAGGCTTGATGTCACACTCTATATTTTACTCATGTAGTTGCAGGGTGCCCAATTTGAACATTCTTTCCACCTCTTGTTTATTTAACTTAGCGACGGGGCCCTCGTATATTTGCTTTAACCACTTCAACTCCCATAAAGCGTAACCCTCTAGTTTTTTTTTTTATGAGCTTGCTTAAAGTGCAGGGACACACTATGCGTTTCTAACCCTTTCTTAATATTACGTATATGCTCCTGCACTCTTGATCTCAACTTTCGGGTTGTTCTACCTACATACTGGAGGCCAAACGGGCACTCCAGAATGTACACCACATCAGTGTTTTTGCACGTGATGTTTCCTTTAATTTTACACATTTGATTTTTCTTATTGGAATGGACTGCTTCTACTCTCCTCATCCTATTCCCTTGGGCCCATTCCTGCATGGGGGTCAAAACCCACACCATGTGAACTTATTTTCTTTTTTATCAACTGCAGTCGTGGGTCCCGAACTCTGTACCAAGAGATTATGTAAACTTGAGGCTTTTTTAAAAACTATTTCTGGAAGATTGCGTCAAAAATATATATCTAAAATCCCTCTCTATTTATTTATTTTTTTAACATCCCCTTCTACTCTTCCTTTTTCGTCCACTTCATCTCTACATCTGTTTAATGCACCTTCATCATAACCCTTTTCTAGAAATCGTTCTTTAATTATCTGACATTGATCTTTAAAGTCTCTAGATTCCATGCAATTCTGGTGTATTCTAGTGTTGAGCGCGAATATTAGAATAACAATTTTTTTTGCGAATATCACAACTTCGAGAATTTGCTTATATTTCTAATATAGTGCTATATATTCACTATATTAAATATTCGTAATTTTCTAGCATCTGAACACATGATTCCTCCCTGCTTCTTGCTTGTGGGCCAATGAGTCATTGGCCCACAAGCAACTTAAAGGGATTCTGTCACCAAGTTTTGGGCTATAGAGCTGGCTGTATGCATGCACGGCTAGATTGCCGCTAGCATGTCCACAATATATCTGTCCTATAGGGCTGTGTGGTTTTAATTTCTTTAAAAAAGGATTTTATAGATATGTAAATTAGTCTTGTATGTGTCCAAAGGACTGTACTAACCTTCCTGGAGCCCAGCCGTGCCCAGCCACGCCCGCCTGTGAAGGAGCCCAGCACCGCCTATGTCCTCCGAATCTCCTCCTTTCATCAACTATAGATTGCCGTAATCTCGCGACGCGCGAGCTCGCGCATGCACAGTGTCGGTATAGTGTTCCTTTCCTGTGCCGGCATCAGCCTAAGGGAAAGAACAGAGCTCGCGCATCGCGAGATTACGGCAATCTATAGTTGATGAAAGGAGGAGATTCGGAGGACATAGGCGGTGCTGGGCTCCTTCACAGGCGGGCGTGGCTGGGCACGGCTGGGCTTCAGGAAGGTTAGTACATCCCCTTGGACACATACAAGACTCATTTACATATCTATAAAATCTTTTTTTAAAGAAATTAAAACCACACAGCCCTATAGGACAGACATATTGCGGACATGCTAGCGGCGATCTAGCCGTGCATGTCTGCAGCTCTATAGCGCAAAACTTGGGGACAGAATCCCTTTAAGCAGGAAAAAATCATGTTTTGATATGGAAAAAAAATTATTAATATTCTAAAAAACTAATATATAGCATTATAGCAAATATATTCGTTATTTTGAATATTCGTCTATTTTCCCCCAATCTGTACAGTTGTTCGCATACTTCTCCCCGACAAGCGTCCCGGTCACCATGGGAACGCCTGTGGGTTAAAATATATAGAATTTTCCCATGAAAACTCAGATCCAATGATATATTCTAACCCACAGGCGTTCCCATGGTGATGGGGACGCTTGTTGGGGAGGAGTATGCCGAACAACTGTACAGATTGAAAAAAAAAAGGCGAATATTCTAAATAATGAATATATTCGTTATATTGCTATATATTTGTTTTTCAGAATATTTGTCATATTCTAAAACAAGATTATATATTAATATAGCGAATATTTGCTAAATACAAACAGAGCAATTTAGCTAATATAGTGCTATAAACTTTTTTTTAAGAGTCTTCATTTTTTTTAAATCTGAAGTTCAGAAGAGAAAAAAGTTACGACTATTAGACAAAGAAGATTATAGCACTATATTAGCTAAATTGATCTATTCTACAATAGTTTTTTTTTTATAGTCACTATATAGCAAGAAGCAGGGTGGAATCAATCTTTATATTCGAATTCCCAATTTTTAGCCGAAAATCGTGAACGTTATGAATGATCACGTGAGGACACCATCTTATGAATTAATCGTGTCACGTGTCATATGCCCTGGTTTTGGTTTCGCTTTGGCTAGTAGTGGAGTTTGGCAGTCTGCCTGAAATAAATGGTGCAAATTCGCTTTCAAAAAGTAGAAGTAGAATTTCTTCTCACTTTAAGTAATATTACATTTCATATTGCATGCATGGCAGAACAATATTTTGCAACGCTCGATCTACGTATAAATTAATTATATGTAGTTCGAGTGTTGCTATATATTCGTGTATGCGAATAAGAACTACATTGATACTATTTTTTATTTAGATTTTTTCCTAAATGGTCTGTCCAGGCCAAATTATACTTAAAATGTGGGATCTGGCACGATCACAAAACAATGCAAAAAAAGTGGTGCGACCTGAAGCACCTACACCCAGATCGGGTCAAAGAGTATAGTAAACGATTATGCCCAGGTACAATGCTTACATGAATTTTGTATCTCTCTCTACAACACTCAGTAATGTATATATTCAGTTATGCTGCTAATCCGTACAGATGTAGTAGGGTTAACACACAACCTCTTAACTCAAATTTCTAAACTCATTGTGTTATCTTGAAACAAAAGCCATTTAAAAAAATAGCTTAACTTATTTAATTGCATTAAGTTTACATAACACGTCTCATAAAGCATGTGTGTTAACTCTACTACATCCGTATTTCATCCATTTTCAAATGATTACTTAATACCTGGTGTGACAAGTACAAAATCTTCTGGTTACATCGTACATCTCTACCTCGCTGAGATTGTGTGTATATATATATATATATATATATAGTTATACACACAGCGCGGTACTGATGTATGATGTCACAGGATGATTTCATATGTTTCACACATACATAAATATATGCAGTTCTTTTTGTTTATCTAATATTTAAAGGTAAGTGTATGTGTGTGTGTATGTCCGCTAAAGGAATCTGCACCATTGCATTTACAATCATGAAATGGCACACAGGTACATCTGGTGTCCGGGAAGGTTTTAGAACAGGTCTAAGCTCTCTAGGACGTACCGTTCCTGAGATATTCCCCAAAAAATGGATTAGCCAATTGAAGCTTGGTCACATGACCCTTATCAGCCAATAGAAGCTCGCAGGTCCTCCAGTCTCCACACACACAGTTTTACTGCAGGTTTCCATAACAACCCAGCCATTTATCTTCACTGCTATAGATGAGCTTTAGTTTCAATAGTTTTTTATTTTATCAAAAGAAGTATTCGGACATAGACACCATCACAGTAGTCAGATGAGAACATGCGTTATGACAATACATCAGTGGGCGCAGCCACTACTACACAATAATACACAATACTATTATCAGAGGTCTATCAAGTATGTTCGACACCATAACCGTACATATCAGCAGTAACCCAGGTGTAACGCCAAAACACCTACAGGTGTTATCTACATTCCGCAGCATAGGCCATGCCGCCATATCAAACTGAGAGCACACAGATACGCAAAAGAGTGACCCGAGAGGTCGCTGTTTAGTGACACCAACAGTATAAACAAATCAAACCAAGAGCTGTGGGTTACCACAGAGCAACCTAGGGTAAGGCCTCTTCTAGGGAAGAGGAAATAACGGAGGGAGGGAGAGGAAAACACATAAGGAAGGGTTAAGAAATACCCGTATCGTATTTCAGTTGTATCTCCGCTGCTTCCGCCTGTATCCAGGGCTCCCTCCTCAAGGGGAGTAGAAGGGACTACGGATCCACTCACTCCAAGTCGCCTGCCTCAATTTAATGGGTATGGTTGATGAGGGTAATGCCTTTGACATTGAAGCTCATAATCTTGAGACCCATCTCTACACAGTGCAGGACACCTATATATTAGGAAAGCAACGGAGATACAACTTCAGCTCAGTGCAATACAAACTGGAACTATAAAATCAGACAAATATTCCTTAAAATGACAGATGTAAAAACAACTTTCCTAGACAGAGAAGGAAGGGTTAGACGACAAAGGGAGGAAGGAAAGAGGGTTAGGACGGGATAGGATGGGAGGCGACTAACCAGTCACCTAGACAAACTAGGGGCGAAAGTCCACTGCCAGGGCTGGCGAGGTAGAGAACAAGTAGAAGGAGGTAGGAGATCGCACCGGTTCTGTGTGAGCAATAGAAAACAGCCCCTTATTAGAGTCCGAATGCCGTGTTAGTTCCGTCATCCGGTGGGTTCCATATATTCAAAGCGTCCATTCCTGTCAGGAGTGCTACATATCAAATAGAGGGCCCGTAACAGTCCCTATGAAGAATGAATAAGGTTATAATGAGACAGGGGGATTATCTCCAGTGGAGTTAGCAGATAAAGGGATACCCCAGAGCTGGAGGAGATGTTTCCCCTCATCCAGATTTTTGATCGCATGGACTTGCCCGTTCCTGCGAATAAGAATTTTCAGGGGGTAGCCCCATTTGTAGGGGACATCACTGTCCTGAAGAGCCATAGTTATAGTTATTAGTTCTCTGCGACGGCGGAGCGTAAATCTGGACAAATCCGTAAAAAGCTTCACCGTTTCATACGGCGCTGGGAGTGGATGTTTTCTTCGCGCCGCTGACATCATGGCTTCCTTGGTATGAAAAAAGTGGATGCGAGCAAGGGTGTCGCGCGGGATATGGGACCCTAGATGAGAGGGCTTTGGAATCCTGTGAGCTCGATCTATAATCATGTCTGGACCCGGAATCTGAGGCAGGAGCAATTTCATGAGGCCTTTCAAGTATGGTTGCAAGTCCTCTGGGGTCACCTCTTCAGGGATGCCTCTAAACTTAATATTATTGCGCCTGGAGCGATCTTCCATATCAGCAATCTCTAAATTAATGGCTTCAATCTGATCCGCCATTTCATTATGAGCGTCAATAAGCTCGTTTTGGGATGCTGCAAACTCGCCCATTTTTGTTTCAACATGGTTAATTTTTCTTTCAACTGCCTGTACTCTGGCGAGCACGGGGTTAATGAGCTTCCCCATATCAGTGCTGAGAGAGAATTTTAAGGCCAGCAGCATATTCTTTAGAGAATCCTCAGTGACTAAATTATTAGAAGTAGGGAGACTCTGGAACGGGTCCTCTGGCTGTTCAGCAACATGAGACTTGTTAACAAAGTCACTGACCTGCCCAGCATGTGATTCGGAGACATCCAGGTTCAGCTGCTGGGAGTCTCTAAGTTGTGGCCACTCGCAGAGGCCCGCGCTGACTGAGGGGGATCGGGCGCCATCTTGTCCAACATGTGCCGGATCTGCGACGTCTGCAGGAG
Source organism: Bufo gargarizans (assembly GCF_014858855.1). NCBI lineage: Eukaryota > Metazoa > Chordata > Amphibia > Anura > Bufonidae > Bufo > Bufo gargarizans. The sequence goes on from NC_058087.1 coordinate 101,399,400, forward strand.
TCGGAGGGAGCGATGGCTGGGGGCCATGGAGGAGGTGAGTCAGCTCTAGATGGTCCGGTGGGGACGGGGAGCGGACTGCAGGTGAGGGCGACGGAGCGCTGAGTGGGGATGCCGGCGGGGATTCCGTCATGAGGCCGGCGCCATCTTTCCCTCTCCCCCTTGTGAAGAAAGAGTCCACTGACCCGTACTGTAGCTTCGGGAGGGACCTCTTCGATTTTCCCATGGCTGTAGGGGACGGCAGTGATGGCGGTGGGAGGAAGAACGGCCACTCAGAAGCTGTTGGTTATGGGCTGGCTGCGGAATAGTCGCTGCGGTGCAGGAGCTCCTCTAACAAGCAGCCAGGCCACGCCCCCTCTATAGATGAGCTTTAAAGGAAATCTGTCACTAGGATAAATCGCTATTGAAGTAAAGCCATGGCCTAATAGCACTTAGTACCTTATTTCTAGATCTGCCTTTGTTCCAGCAATAGAGGTTTTTAACCTGCAAATTAGCCAGTAAGGTGCCCAGAGGTGCGTAACTCTGGCAGAAAGGAGCCCAGGCACGTTCCCTGCCACAATGTGTCCACCCTCAAAAGATTTTAAACCCCGCCCCCAGGTCCAGCTAAGCCTCGCCCCTGATCCGGTTAAACAGGGATTTAAAAAATGAAGGTAAAAATCTACTTCTGTCAGCTGCAGGAGTGGGAGGGATGGTGACTTTCTCCCTGTAGTTCACACTCAGACAGTACAGTTCTACTGTCTTAGAGTGAGCTGTTCAAAAGGCCATGCCACCTACCACTCCTCAGCCGACATATTGATAAAATGAAGTTGCAAATCAACTTCTAGGTCCCGCTAAGCCACGCCTAGATCTGGTTAGGCCACGCCCCCTCCAACTCCTGAACCGACACAGATTGAAAAAATGAAGGTAAAAATATACTTCTGTCAGCTGCAGGGGTGGGGGACTTTCTCCCTGCAGCTTACCCTCAGACAGCACAGTGCTGCTGTGTTAGGCTCAATTCAGACATCCGTAGTGCATTGAGGCACCCCCATAGAAATGCCTATTCTTGTCCGCAATTGCGAACAAGAATAGGACATGCTCTATTTTTTTCCAGAGCTGCAGACTGGAAGATCTGGGCCGCACTCTGGAAATGCGGATGCGGACAGCACACTGTGTGCTGTCCGCATCTCTTCCGGCCCCATAGAGAATGAATGGGTCCGCACCTGTTCCGCATAATTGAGGAACAGATGTGGACCCATTCTACGGACGTGTGAATGGACCCTTAGAGTGAGCTGTTCAAAAGGACACCCCCATGATTCCGTTAGGCCGCGCCCCCTCACATTGCTCAGCCGACTGAGATTGAAAAAATTACGTTAAAAATCAACTACTAGGTCCCGCTAAGTCAAGCCCATATCTGGTTAGTCCACGCCCCCTCCACTCCTTAGCCGACAGGGATTTAAAAAATTAAGGTAAAAATCAACTTCTGTCAGCTGCAGAGGTGGGAGGGAGGGTGACTTTCTCCCTGCAGATCAGCACAGTGCTGCTGTCTTAGAGTGAGCTGCTCAAAAGGACATGCCCCCTATCCTGTAAAGGCCACTGTTAAGGGGCGGGCCCCTGTGGAGGTCACTCTCAAGGGGGTGGTATGCTCTGAAAGTTACTGTTAAAGGGGAAGGCTGCTGTAAAGGTAAAAGTTAAGGGAGTGGGCTGCTGTGGAGGTCCAATTTTAAGGGTCGGGGCACTGTGGGGTTCAGTGTTAAGGGGTAGGGTGCTGTAGATGTCACTGTTATAGTGGATAGGGTTGATATCTTTTAACGACACACACAAATATTGAATGAAATAGATTAAATATACCCAAGCGTAGTTGGGTCCTTCTGCTACTATATACATAAACTGTAAACATCATTCAGTATTCCGGTCAATATCCCCAACCATTACATACATCCCCCACACAATTTGCATGGGAAAACCACCGTCAGCACCATCCAAAAAGAAAAAAGGAAAGAAGGAGGGTGCAAGGTCCAAGTATGGCAATAGGTGCTTACCCACTCGTATAAAACAAAAATTGGACTGAACTCTAAAATAGTTTTAAATGAGTCAATGTGTTTTATTCACCCATAAAGTGGCAAAGAGCGACGTTTCGGCACATACATGAGCCTTTCTCAAGCAATGGTACAAAATGAACAGCACACATATAAAAGTTTATCAATCAAGGTAATCAGTAAAAAGACATAATTGGTAATTAAAAAAATACAGTACAAAAGTACAAAATATGTCAAAATACATAGAAAATCAATGATCATCCCCAAAGGGTAAAGTGACATGTGCATATGATGAATCAAATACATGATATAATATATTACTAGTGTTGAGCGCGAATATTCGAAAAGCGAATTTTTTTCGCGAATATCGCAACTTCGCGATTTCGCGAATATTTCGAATATAGTGCTATATATTCGTAAAAACGAATATTCATTTTTTTGTTTTTTTTTCCCCACAAAATTACAGTACACATATAATTGATTGTTTCCCAAAGGTCCAACAGCTCAGATCTTACTCACATTGCCTAGAAAGTGATTGAGGCGCGAATCTTCGTAAGGCGATTTTATTAGCGCACATGCGAATATCGGCACGTCCCAGAACAGAGGCAAAGGGCTTTGCATTCATACATTAGTGAATTGAGTTGCGAATCTTCGTAAGGCGATTTTATTAGCGCACATGCGAATATCTACACTTGTCCCAGAACAGAGGCACAGGGCTTTGCATTACATTAGTGATTGAATTGAGCTGCGAATCTTCGTGAGGCGATTTTATTAACGCAAATGCGAAAATCTACACTTGTCCCCAGAACAGAGAGGCAAAGGCCTGTGCATTCATATAGTATAGCACCATATTCGCGAATACGTAGAACTTCGTAAAATTCGATTTACGAATATTCGTATTTTTTATTTTACTTTCCACCTTACAGATGACATTGATCTGTACTCTGTCAACTACAGTCATCACCCCCCACTGTATCTCGATTGATTCCCAAAAGTCCAAAAGCTCAGATCTTACTCACATTGCCTAGAAAGTGATTGAGGCGCGAATATTCGTAAGGCGATTTTATTAGCGCACATGCGAATATCTACACTTGTCCCAGAACAGAGGCAAAGGGCTTTGCATTCTTACATTAGTGATTGAATTGAGCTGCGAATCTTCGTGAGTAGAGTTGAGCGAACACCTGGATGTTCGGGTTCGAGAAGTTCGGCCGAACATCCCGGAAATGTTCGGGTTCGGGATCCGAACCCGATCCGAACTTCGTCCCGAACCCGAACCCCATTGAAGTCAATGGGGACCCGAACTTTTCGGCACTAAAAAGGCTGTAAAACAGCCCAGGAAAGAGCTAGAGGGCTGCAAAAGGCAGCAACATGTAGGTAAATCCCCTGCAAACAAATGTGGATAGGGAAATGAATTAAAATAAAAATTAAATAAATAAAAATTAACCAAAATCAATTGGAGAGAGGTTCCATAGCAGAGAATCTGGCTTCCCGTCACCCACCACTGGAACAGTCCATTCTCAGATATTTAGGCCCCGGCACCCAGGCAGAGGAGAGAGGTCCCGTAACAGAGAATCTGTCTTCATGTCAGCAGAGAATTAGTCTGCATGTCATAGCAGAGAATGAGGCTTCACGTCAGCCACCACTGCAACAGTCCATTGGCATATATTTAGGCCCAGCACCCAGGCAGAGGAGGGAGGTCCCGTAACAGAGAATCTGTCTTCATGTCAGCAGAGAATTAGTCTGCATGTCATAGCAGAGAATGAGGCTTCACGTCAGCCACCACTGCAACAGTCCATTGGCATATATTTAGGCCCAGCACACACACAGGCAGAGGAGAGAGGTCCCGTAACAGAGAATCTGGCTTCATGTCAGCAGAGAATCAGTCTGCATGTCATAGCAGAGAATGAGGCTTCACGTCAGCCACCACTGCAACAGTCCATTGGCATATATTTAGGCCCAGCACACACACAGGCAGAGGAGAGAGGTCCCGTAACAGAGAATCTGGCTTCATGTCAGCAGAGAATCAGTCTGCATGTCATAGCAGAGAATGAGGCTTCACGTCAGCCACCACTGCAACAGTCCATTGGCATATATTTAGGCCCAGCACCCAGGCAGAGGAGGGAGGTCCCGTAACAGAGAATCTGTCTTCATGTCAGCAGAGAATTAGTCTGCATGTCATAGCAGAGAATGAGGCTTCACGTCAGCCACCACTGCAACAGTCCATTGGCATATATTTAGGCCCAGCACACACACAGGCAGAGGAGAGAGGTCCCGTAACAGAGAATCTGGCTTCATGTCAGCAGAGAATCAGTCTGCATGTCATAGCAGAGAATGAGGCTTCACGTCAGCCACCACTGCAACAGTCCATTGGCATATATTTAGGCCCAGCACACACACAGGCAGAGGAGAGAGGTCCCGTAACAGAGAATCTGGCTTCATGTCAGCAGAGAATCAGTCTGCATGTCATAGCAGAGAATGAGGCTTCACGTCAGCCACCACTGCAACAGTCCATTGGCATATATTTAGGCCCAGCACCCAGGCAGAGGAGGGAGGTCCCGTAACAGAGAATCTGTCTTCATGTCAGCAGAGAATTAGTCTGCATGTCATAGCAGAGAATGAGGCTTCACGTCAGCCACCACTGCAACAGTCCATTGGCATATATTTAGGCCCAGCACCCAGGCAGAGGAGGGAGGTCCCGTAACAGAGAATCTGTCTTCATGTCAGCAGAGAATTAGTCTGCATGTCATAGCAGAGAATGAGGCTTCACGTCAGCCACCACTGGAACAGTCCATTCTCAGATATTTAGGCCCCGGCACCCAGGCAGAGGAGAGAGGTCCCGTAACAGAGAATCTGTCTTCATGTCAGCAGAGAATTAGTCTGCATGTCATAGCAGAGAATGAGGCTTCACGTCAGCCACCACTGCAACAGTCCATTGGCATATATTTAGGCCCAGCACCCAGGCAGAGGAGAGAGGTCCCGTAACAGACAATCTGGCTTCATGTCAGCAGAGAATCAGTCTTCATATCATAGCAGAGAATCAGGCTTCACGTCACCCACCACTGTAAGAGTCAATTTTCATAAATTTAGGCCCAGAACCCAGGCAGAGGAGAAAGGTCCCGTAACAGACAATCTGGCTTCATGTCAGCAGAGAATCAGTCTTCATATCATAGCAGAGAATCAGGCTTCACGTCACCCACCACTGTAAGAGTCAATTTTCATAAATTTAGGCCCAGAACCCAGGCAGAGGAGAAAGGTCCCGTAACAGACAATCTGGCTTCATGTCAGCAGAGAATCAGTCTTCATATCATAGCAGAGAATCAGGCTTCACGTCACCCACCACTGTAAGAGTCAATTTTCATAAATTTAGGCCCAGAACCCAGGCAGAGGAGAAAGGTCCCGTAACAGACAATCTGGCTTCATGTCAGCAGAGAATCAGTCTTCATATCATAGCAGAGAATCAGGCTTCACGTCACCCACCACTGTAAGAGTCAATTTTCATAAATTTAGGCCCAGAACCCAGGCAGAGGAGAAAGGTCCCGTAACAGACAATCTGGCTTCATGTCAGCAGAGAATCAGTCTTCATATCATAGCAGAGAATCAGGCTTCACGTCACCCACCACTGTAAGAGTCAATTTTCATAAATTTAGGCCCAGAACCCAGGCAGAGGAGAAAGGTCCCGTAACAGACAATCTGGCTTCATGTCAGCAGAGAATCAGTCTTCATATCATAGCAGAGAATCAGGCTTCACGTCACCCACCACTGTAAGAGTCAATTTTCATAAATTTAGGCCCAGAACCCAGGTAGAGGAGAAAGGTCCCGTAACAGACAATCTGGCTTCATGACAGCAGAGAATCAGTCTGCATGTCATAGCAGAGAATCAGGCTTCACGTCAGCCACCACTGCAACAGTCCATTGTCATAAATTTAGGCCCAGCACCCAGGCAGAGGAGAGAGGTCCCGTAACAGACAATCTGGCTTCATGTCAGCAGAGAATTAGTCTGCATGTCATAGCAGAGAATCAGGCTTCATGTCAGCCACCACTGCAACAGTCCATTGGCATATATTTAGGCCTAGCACACAGGCAGAGGAGAGGTTCATTCAACTTTGGGTAGCATCGCAATATAATGGTAAAATGAAAATAAAAATAGGATTGAATGAGGAAGTGCCCTGGAGTCCAATAATATATGGTTATGGGGAGGTAGTTAATGTCTAATCTGGACAAGGGACGGACAGGTCCTGTGGGATCCATGCCTGGTTCATTTTTATGAACGTCAGCTTGTCCACATTGGCTGTAGACAGGCGGCTGCGTTTGTCTGTAATGACGCCCCCTGCCGTGCTGAATACACGTTCAGACAAAACGCTGGCTGCCGGGCAGGCCAGCACCTCCAAGGCATAAAAGGCTAGCTCTGGCCACGTGGACAATTTAGAGACCCAGAAGTTGAATGGGGCCGAACCATCAGTCAGTACGTGGAGGGGTGTGCACACGTACTGTTCCACCATGTTAGTAAAATGTTGCCTCCTGCTAACACGTTGCGTATCAGGTGGTGGTGCAGTTAGCTGTGGCGTGTTGACAAAAGTTTTCCACATCTCTGCCATGCTAACCCTGCCCTCAGAGGAGCTGGCCGTGACACAGCTGCCTTGGCGACCTCTTGCTCCTCCTCTGCCTTGGCCTTGGGCTTCCACTTGTTCCCCTGTGACATTTGGGAATGCTCTCAGTAGCGCGTCTACCAACGTGCGCTTGTACTCGCGCATCTTCCTATCACGCTCCAGTGCAGGAAGTAAGGTGGGCACATTGTCTTTGTAGCGTGGATCCAGCAGGGTGGCAACCCAGTAGTCCGCACAGGTTAAAATGTGGGCAACTCTGCTGTCGTTGCGCAGGCACTGCAGCATGTAGTCGCTCATGTGTGCCAGGCTGCCCAGGGGTAAGGACAAGCTGTCCTCTGTGGGAGGCGTATCGTCATCGTCCTGCCTTTCCCCCCAGCCACGCACCAGTGATGGACCCGAGCTGCGTTGGGTGCCACCCCGCTGTGACCATGCTTCATCCTCATCCTCCTCCACCTCCTCCTCATCCTCGTCCTCCTCGTCCTCCAGTAGTGGGCCCTGGCTGGCCACATTTGTACCTGGCCTCTGCTGTTGCAAAAAACCTCCCTCTGAGTCACTTCGAAGAGACTGGCCTGAAAGTGCTAAAAATGACCCCTCTTCCTCATCCTCCTCCTCCTCCTCCTGGGCCACCTCCTGTTCCATCATCGCCCTAAGTGTTTTCTCAAGGAGACATAGAAGTGGTATTGTAACGCTGATAACGGTGTCATCGCCACTGGCCATGTTGGTGGAGTACTCGAAACAGCGCAACAGGGCACACAGGTCTCGCATGGAGGCCCAGTCATTGGTGGTGAAGTGGTGCTGTTCTGTAGTGCGACTGACCCGTGCGTGCTGCAGCTGAAACTCCACTATGGCCTGCTGCTGCTCGCACAGTCTGTCCAGCATGTGCAAGGTGGAGTTCCACCTGGTGGGCACGTCGCATATGAGGCGGTGAGCGGGAAGGCCGAAGTTACGCTGTAGCGCAGACAGGCGAGCAGCAGCAGGATGTGAACGCCGGAAGCGCGAACAGACGGCCCGCACTTTATGCAGCAGCTCTGACATGTCGGGGTAGTTGTGAATGAACTTCTGCACCACCAAATTCAGCACATGCGCCAAGCAAGGGATGTGCGTCAAATTGGCTAGTCCCAGAGCTGCAACGAGATTTCGCCCATTATCACACACCACCAGGCCGGGCTTGAGGCTCACCGGCAGCAACCACTCGTCGGTCTGTTGTTCTATACCCCGCCACAACTCCTGTGCGGTGTGGGGCCTGTCCCCCAAACATATGAGTTTCAGAATGGCCTGCTGACGTTTACCCCGGGCTGTGCTGAAGTTGGTGGTGAAGGTGTGTGGCTGACTGGATGAGCAGGTGGAAGAAGAGGAGGAGGAAGCCGAGAAGGAGGAGGTGGCAACAGGAGGCAAAGAATGTTGCCCTGCGATCCTTGGCGGCGGAAGGACGTGCGCCAAACAGCTCTCCGCCTGGGGCCCAGCTGCCACTACATTTACCCAGTGTGCAGTTAGGGAGATATAGCGTCCCTGGCCGTGCTTACTGGTCCACGTATCTGTGGTTAGGTGGACCTTGCTACAGATGGCGTTGCGCAGTGCACACTTGATTTTATCGGATACTTGGTTGTGCAGGGAAGGCACGGCTCTCTTGGAGAAGTAGTGCCGGCTGGGAACAACATACTGTGGGACAGCAAGCGACATGAGCTGTTTGAAGCTGTCTGTGTCCACCAGCCTAAATGACAGCATTTCATAGGCCAGTAGTTTAGAAATGCTGGCATTCAGGGCCAGGGATCGAGGGTGGCTAGGTGGGAATTTACGCTTTCTATCAAATGTTTGTGAGATGGAGAGCTGAACGCTGGCGTGTGACATGGTTGAGACGCTTGGTGACGGAGGTGGTGGTGGTGGTGTTGGTGGTACATCCCCTGTTTGCTGGGCGGCAGGTGCCAACGTTCCTCCAGAGGCGGAGGAAGAGGCCGAGGCGGCAGCAGCAGAATAGGCCGAGGCGGCAGCAGCAGAAGAGGTAGCAGGGGGAGCCTGAGTGACTTCCTTGGTTTTAAGGTGTTTACTCCACTGCAGTTCATGCTTTGCATGCAGGTGCCTGGTCATGCAGGTTGTGCTCAGGTTCAGAACGTTAATGCCTCGCTTCAGGCTCTGATGGCACAGCGTGCAAACCACTCGGGTCTTGTCGTCAGCACATTGTTTGAAGAAGTGCCATGCCAGGGAACTCCTTGAAGCTGCCTTTGGGGTGCTCGGTCCCAGATGGCGGCGGTCAGTAGCAGGCGGAGTCTCTTGGCGGCGGGTGTTCTGCTTTTGCCCACTGCTCCCTCTTTTGCTACGCTGTTGGCTCGGTCTCACCACTGCCTCTTCCTCCGAACTGTGAAAGTCAGTGGCACGACCTTCATTCCATGTGGGGTCTAGGACCTCATCGTCCCCTGCATCGTCTTCCACCCAGTCTTGATCCCTGACCTCCTGTTCAGTCTGCACACTGCAGAAAGACGCAGCAGTTGGCACCTGTGTTTCGTCATCATCAGAGACATGCTGAGGTGGTATTCCCATGTCCTCATCATCAGGAAACATAAGTGGTTGTGCGTCAGTGCATTCTATGTCTTTCACCGCTGGGGAAGGGCTAGGTGGATGCCCTTGGGAAACCCTGCCAGCGGAGTCTTCAAACAGCATAAGAGACTGCTGCATAACTTGAGGCTGAGACAGTTTCCCTGGTATGCATGGGGGTGATGTGACAGACTGATGGGGTTGGTTTTCAGGCGCCATCTGTGCGCTTTCTGCAGAAGACTGGGTGGGAGATAATGTGAACGTGCTGGATCCACTGTCGGCCACCCAATTGACTAATGCCTGTACCTGCTCAGGCCTTACCATCCTTAGAACGGCATTGGGCCCCACCATATATCGCTGTAAATTCTGGCGGCTACTGGGACCTGAGGTAGTTGGTACACTAGGACGTGTGGATGTGGCAGAACGGCCACGTCCTCTCCCAGCACCAGAGGGTCCACTAACACCACCACGACCATGTCCACGTCCGCGTCCCTTACTAGATGTTTTTCTCATTGTTATGGTTCACCACAACAACAAATATATTATTTGGCCCAATGTATTGTATTCAAATTCAGCGGGATATAAATTTGAGGCCTAGTATTTAGGCGCTGGGTGACCGGTATGGATTTAGTGACAGAATTAGACTTGGAAATGCACAGAAGCGTGTGTGTGTGAAGTTATTCTGAATGACCCAATGTGCACCTTGAATATTATATACCCTTTTAGGGATAGATTTCAAATAGCTCTGATATAGCAGAAACCACTAAATTATGAAATTGCTAAATTGGGAATTGTACTTCAACCCAGAACAAAAAATGTGCTTTGACGGACACTAAATATCTTGCCCAGCAACAACAGTACAACGGTGGGTAACGAGAGATTTAGAGGGAATTAAATTTGAGGCCTAGTATTTAGGCGCTGGGTCACCGGTATGGATTTAGTGACAGAATTAGACTTGGAAATACACAGTAGCGGGTGTGTGTGAAGTTATTCTGAATGACCCTATGTGCACCTTCAATATTATATACCCTTTTAGGGATAGATTTCAAATAGCTCTGATATAGCAGAAACCACTAAATTATGAAATTGCTAAATTGGGAATTGTACTTCAACCCAGAACAAAAAATGTGCTTTGACGGACACTAAATATCTTGCCCAGCAACAACAGTACAGCGGTGGGTAACGAGAGATTTAGAGGGAATTAAATTTGAGGCCTAGTATTTAGGCGCTGGGTCACCGGTATGGATTTAGTGACAGAATTAGACTTGGAAATGCACAGAAGCGTGTGTGTGAAGTTATTCTGAATGACCCAATGTGCACCTTCAATATTATATACCCTTTTTGGGATAGATTTCAAATAGCTCTGATATAGCAGGAACCACTAAATTATGAAATTGCTAAATTGGGAATTGTACTTCAACCCAGAACAAAAAATGTGCTTTGACGGGCACTAAATAACTTTCCCAGCTACAACAGGACAACGGTAACGAGAGATTTAGAGGGATTTAAATTTGAGGCCTAGTATTTAGGCGCTGGGTGACAGGTATGGGTTTAGTGACAGAATTAGACTTGGAAATACACAGTAGCGGGTGTGTGTGAAGTTATTCTGAATGACCCTATGTGCACCTTCAATATTATATACCCTTTTAGGGATAGATTTCAAATAGCTCTGATATAGCAGAAACCACTAAATTATGAAATTGCTAAATTGGGAATTGTACTTCAACCCAGAACAAAAAATGTGCTTTGACGGACACTAAATATCTTGCCCAGCAACAACAGTACACCGGTGGGTAACGAGAGATTTAGAGGGAATTAAATTTGAGGCCTAGTATTTAGGCGCTGGGTCACCGGTATGGATTTAGTGACAGAATTAGACTTGGAAATACACAGTAGCGGGTGTGTGTGAAGTTATTCTGAATGACCCTATGTGCACCTTCAATATTATATACCCTTTTTGGGATAGATTTCAAATAGCTCTGATATAGCAGGAACCACTAAATTATGAAATTGCTAAATTGGGAATTGTACTTCAACCCAGAACAAAAAATGTGCTTTGACGGGCACTAAATAACTTTCCCAGCTACAACAGGACAACGGTAACGAGAGATTTAGAGGGATTTAAATTTGAGGCCTAGTATTTAGGCGCTGGGTGACAGGTATGGGTTTAGTGACAGAATTAGACTTGGAAATACACAGTAGCGGGTGTGTGTGAAGTTATTCTGAATGACCCTATGTGCACCTTCAATATTATATACCCTTTTTGGGATAGATTTCAAATAGCTCTGATATAGCAGAAACCACTAAATTATGAAATTGCTAAATTGGGAATTGTACTTCAACCCAGAACAAAAAATGTGCTTTGACGGACACTAAATATCTTGCCCAGCAACAACAGTACACCGGTGGGTAACGAGAGATTTAGAGGGAATTAAATTTGAGGCCTAGTATTTAGGCGCTGGGTCACCGGTATGGATTTAGTGACAGAATTAGACTTGGAAATACACAGTAGCGGGTGTGTGTGAAGTTATTCTGAATGACCCTATGTGCACCTTCAATATTATATACCCTTTTTGGGATAGATTTCAAATAGCTCTGATATAGCAGGAACCACTAAATTATGAAATTGCTAAATTGGGAATTGTACTTCAACCCAGAACAAAAAATGTGCTTTGACGGGCACTAAATAACTTTCCCAGCTACAACAGGACAACGGTAACGAGAGATTTAGAGGGATTTAAATTTGAGGCCTAGTATTTAGGCGCTGGGTGACAGGTATGGGTTTAGTGACAGAATTAGACTTGGAAATACACAGTAGCGGGTGTGTGTGAAGTTATTCTGAATGACCCTATGTGCACCTTCAATATTATATACCCTTTTTGGGATAGATTTCAAATAGCTCTGATATAGCAGAAACCACTAAATTATGAAATTGCTAAATTGGGAATTGTACTTCAACCCAGAACAAAAAATGTGCTTTGACGGACACTAAATATCTTGCCCAGCAACAACAGTACAGCGGTGGGTAACGAGAGATTTAGAGGGAATTAAATTTGAGGCCTAGTATTTAGGCGCTGGGTCACCGGTATGGATTTAGTGACAGAATTAGACTTGGAAATACACAGTAGCGGGTGTGTGTGAAGTTACTCTGAATGACCCTATGTGCACCTTCAATATTATATACCCTTTTTGGGATAGATTTCAAAGAGCTCTGATATAGCAGGAACCACTAAATTATGAAATTGCTAAATTGGGAATTGTATTTCAACCCAGAACAAGAAATGTGCTTGAACGGACACTAAATAACTCGCCCAGCTACAGCACTAGGGACAGATTTAGCTGGATATAAATTTGAGGCCTAGTATTTAGGCGCTGGGTGACAGGTATGGGTTTAGTGACAGAATTAGACTTGGAAATACACAGTAGCGGGTGTGTGTGAAGTTATTCTGAATGACCCTATGTGCACCTTCAATATTATATACCCTTTTAGGGATAGATTTCAAATAGCTCTGATATAGCAGAAACCACTAAATTATGAAATTGCTAAATTGGGAATTGTACTTCAACCCAGAACAAAAAATGTGCTTTGACGGACACTAAATATCTTGCCCAGCAACAACAGTACAGCGGTGGGTAACGAGAGATTTAGAGGGAATTAAATTTGAGGCCTAGTATTTAGGCGCTGGGTCACCGGTATGGATTTAGTGACAGAATTAGACTTGGAAATACACAGTAGCGGGTGTGTGTGAAGTTATTCTGAATGACCCTATGTGCACCTTCAATATTATATACCCTTTTTGGGATAGATTTCAAATAGCTCTGATATAGCAGGAACCACTAAATTATGAAATTGCTAAATTGGGAATTGTACTTCAACCCAGAACAAAAAATGTGCTTTGACGGGCACTAAATAACTTTCCCAGCTACAACAGGAGAACGGTAACGAGAGATTTAGAGGGATTTAAATTTGAGGCCTAGTATTTAGGCGCTGGGTGACAGGTATGGGTTTAGTGACAGAATTAGACTTGGAAATACACAGTAGCGGGTGTGTGTGAAGTTATTCTGAATGACCCTATGTGCACCTTCAATATTATATACCCTTTTTGGGATAGATTTCAAATAGCTCTGATATAGCAGAAACCACTAAATTATGAAATTGCTAAATTGGGAATTGTACTTCAACCCAGAACAAAAAATGTGCTTTGACGGACACTAAATATCTTGCCCAGCAACAACAGTACACCGGTGGGTAACGAGAGATTTAGAGGGAATTAAATTTGAGGCCTAGTATTTAGGCGCTGGGTCACCGGTATGGATTTAGTGACAGAATTAGACTTGGAAATACACAGTAGCGGGTGTGTGTGAAGTTATTCTGAATGACCCTATGTGCACCTTCAATATTATATACCCTTTTTGGGATAGATTTCAAATAGCTCTGATATAGCAGGAACCACTAAATTATGAAATTGCTAAATTGGGAATTGTACTTCAACCCAGAACAAAAAATGTGCTTTGACGGGCACTAAATAACTTTCCCAGCTACAACAGGACAACGGTAACGAGAGATTTAGAGGGATTTAAATTTGAGGCCTAGTATTTAGGCGCTGGGTGACAGGTATGGGTTTAGTGACAGAATTAGACTTGGAAATACACAGTAGCGGGTGTGTGTGAAGTTATTCTGAATGACCCTATGTGCACCTTCAATATTATATACCCTTTTTGGGATAGATTTCAAATAGCTCTGATATAGCAGAAACCACTAAATTATGAAATTGCTAAATTGGGAATTGTACTTCAACCCAGAACAAAAAATGTGCTTTGACGGACACTAAATATCTTGCCCAGCAACAACAGTACAGCGGTGGGTAACGAGAGATTTAGAGGGAATTAAATTTGAGGCCTAGTATTTAGGCGCTGGGTCACCGGTATGGATTTAGTGACAGAATTAGACTTGGAAATACACAGTAGCGGGTGTGTGTGAAGTTACTCTGAATGACCCTATGTGCACCTTCAATATTATATACCCTTTTTGGGATAGATTTCAAAGAGCTCTGATATAGCAGGAACCACTAAATTATGAAATTGCTAAATTGGGAATTGTATTTCAACCCAGAACAAGAAATGTGCTTGAACGGACACTAAATAACTCGCCCAGCTACAGCACTAGGGACAGATTTAGCTGGATATAAATTTGAGGCCTAGTATTTAGGCGCTGGGTGACCGGTATGGATTTAGTGACAGAATTAGACTGGGATATGGCCAAAAAATGAACAGACTATTGCTGGTTAAATGCACTTGGTGTGACAGCTTCACCCTGATGTAGGCTTTAGCCAAAAAACAACCACACCATTGAGGGTTAAATGCACTTGGTGACAGGCGCAGCTTGCCCCTGATTTTGTATATGGCCAAAAAATGAACAGACTATTGCTGGTTAAATGCACTTGGTGTGACAGCTTCACCCTGATGTAGGCTTTAGCCAAAAAACAACCACACCATTGAGGGTTAAATGCACTTGGTGACAGGCGCAGCTTGCCCCTGATTTTGTATATGGCCAAAAAATGAACAGACTATTGCTGGTTAAATGCACTTGGTGTGACAGCTTCACCCTGATGTAGGCTTTAGCCAAAAAACAACCACACCATTGAGGGTTAAATGCACTTGGTGACAGGCGCAGCTTGCCCCTGATTTTGTATATGGCCAAAAAATGAACAGACTATTGCTGGTTAAATGCACTTGGTGTCACAGCTTCACCCTGATGTAGGCTTTAGCCAAAAAACAACCACACCATTGAGGGTTAAATGCACTTGGTCGCAGCTTGTGCTGGCGCACCACAAGACACAAAATGGCCGCCGATCACCCCAGAAAAATGAGACTGACAAACGGTCTGTGCAGCCTAAAAACAGTGAGCAATTGAGGATCAGCAGCTCAATGATCCACAGCTGCAGATCGATCAGTTAATCAAGTCCTTTGGAGGAGTTAATCTGCCTAATCTCGCCCTACTGTCGCAGCCGCAACCTCTCCCTACGCTAATCAGAGCAGAGTGACGGGCGGCGCTATGTGACTCCAGCTTAAATAGAGGCTGGGTCACATGGTGCTCTGGCCAATCACAGCCATGCCAATAGTAGGCATGGCTGTGATGGCCTCTTGGGGCAAGTAGTATGACGCTTGTTGATTGGCTGCTTTGCAGCCTTTCAAAAAGCGCCAAGAAAGCGTCACAAAAGCGCGAAGAAAGCGACGAACACCGAACCCGAACCCGGACTTTTACGAAAATGTCCGGGTTCGGGTCCGTGTCACGGACACCCCAAAATTCGGTACGAACCCGAACTATACAGTTCGAGTTCGCTCATCCCTATTCGTGAGGCGATTTTATTAACGCAAATGCGAATATCTACACTTGTCCCCAGAACAGAGAGGCAAAGGCCTGTGCATGTATATAGTATAGCACCATATTCGCGAATACTTCGAACTTCGTAAAATTCGATTTACGAATATTCGTATTTTTTATTTTAGTTTCCACCTTACAGATTACATTGATCTGTACTCTGTCAACTACAGTCATCACCCCCCACTGTATCTCGATTGATTCACAAAAGTCCAAAAGCTCAGATCTTACTCACATTGCCTAGAAAGTGATTGAGGCGCGAATCTTTGTAAGGCGATTTTATTAGCGCACAGGCGAATATCAGCACTTATCCCAGAACAGAGGCAAAGGGCTTTGCATTCTTACATTAGTGATTGAATTGAGTTGCGAATCTTCGTAAGGCGATTTCATTAGCGCACATGCGAATTTTGCATCTCATAATATGTATTATGCGATGCGAAAATTCGAATTATCGCATATGCGAAATAATAACGAATTTGAATATTCGCGAATATTTTACGAATATTCTTTCGAATATTCGCGAAATTTCGCGAATTCGAATATGGGACATGCCGCTCAACACTATAGATTACATACAGTACCATCAAATGTGCATAATTGAATCCAACTGTATCGCATCAATTTGTAATCAGTGCATACAATTTATTTAATGTGATCATAAGAGGGAGGAGGAGACTAGTTACTACCTGGAAGATCGATGAAGCCCACGCATACCATTGCACCGATCGGCGCGTCTACAGGTTACCTCTGCGCATGTTCCGGCTGCATTACGTCATCAGTATCGGGCCGAAAGGAGACACACGCTCGCCGCAGGGTCGCCTACCGATGACCCAAGCGGCGCACGTATGAATCACATACACTGCCCATAAGCTGCTGGCTGGAGAAGGCGGCGCATGTGCAACACCGTCACCTTTGTAACCACCGCCATATTCAATAAGGGAACATTGCCAGACCTCTTTTTTTATAATTCATCAGCGCAGCCAAAAACTGTCACAATCATATAAGACAACTCACTGTGGATAAATTCCACTGACAGGCAGGTTAGGAGAGTGACCATCTTTTCTAAGATGGATAACCCAGAACCAGTCGGCGCCCCAATGTTGCCAGTACGTCAGTGTCAGCCACATTACCGGTCTCCGTCCTGCCCCAACTCGTGACTAAGAGGATTCTCCTCTCTCACCTACATAGAGCAACCTGCAAGGACAGGACAATATATATACTTCAAAAGAAGAATCACACGTTAGGTAGAACTTTATGGGATATGTGCAACCCGTGTTGAGGTGTGCAAATATCGTGTGCCTGATAGTTGTTTTGGGGCCCACATCCGCTCTCATTAACTGATCTCTAATATTTTTACATCTGCGATATCAAAGCAAAGGTTATACCCTAAATTCAGGTACCTCTTTCAAAGAGCTGCCTAATATAGGCCAATGCCTCTTCAAAATTTTGTTGATTTCGCCGCTACACTCAGAATAAGTAGATACAAATGTAATTCTCCTTTGAACATTCCTATCTCTAGTCCCTTGAAGTATGGAATCCCTATCCATTGCCAGAAACACGGTGTGGCGATGGGGTCCAATGTGGCCCCCACGTACGCCAATATATTTATGTGCTGGTTTGAGGAGGATGTTGTCTATGGCTCCCACCATGCCCAATACATTTTGAGATGGTGGCGATACATAGACAACATCTTCCTCATCTGGTCAGGGTCAGAACAACAATTGTTTAATTTTCACCGGTATCTCAATGGTATTGACAGTGATTTACAGTTCACCATCACCTATTCAGCTACCGCCATACAATTACTGGACACTAATGTATAATTCTCTAATGGGGCTCTCATTACACAACTCTATACCAAACTTACTGATAGAAATACGATGTTGAGGTATGAGAGCTGCCATCCTTGCAGTATGGTAAAACATTTACCATACTCACAATTCTTGAGGGCAAATAGGATTGTAACAGATGATATCACTTTGGACAAGACAATAGATGACATGGTTACTAAATTTAGACAGCGAGGTTACCCTAGCAAATTGCTTACTGAACAAAAACACAAAGTTTTGGCAATGGATAGGGATTCCATACTTCAAGGGACTAGAGATAGGAATGTTCAAAGGAGAATTACATTTGTATCTACTTATTCTGAGTGTAGCGGCGAAATCAACAATATTTTGAAGCGGTACCTGAATTTAGGGTATTACCTTTGCTTTCATATCGCAGATGTAAAAATATTAGAGATCAGTTAGTGAGAGTGGATGTGGGCCCCAAAACAACTATCAGGCAGACGACGTTGGCACCATCGGGCACTGGTTGTTTTCCATGCTTGCATTGTGTCAATTGTCGCTATGTCTGTAGATCCAGGATATTTGCACACCCCAATACGGGTTGCAAATATCCCATCAAGTTCCACCTAACGTGTGAATCTTCTTTTGTAGTATACATATTGTCCTGTCCTTGCAGGTTGCTCTATGTAGGTGAGACAGCTACAGATTTAAAGACCAGGCTCAACAATCATCGCTACAGATTTACCGGTCCCCAGACATTTCGTGTCACATAAGCATAATGAAAAGGACTTCAGATGTTGGATTATAGATCAGATTCAAATGCCACAGAGGGGTGGAGACTGTATATATCCCTACTTAAAAAAGGGGAGTTATATTGGATCCAGACCTTAAATAGCCTGCATGCTAATGGATGAATATAGATTATAGATATGGGCTACAGTATGAGTATGTGGTGGTTTGCCCTTGGTTACCCTGGTTGTACGCGAAGCGTTCCACTTGTGTTAGACAGGTTTATTGGTTAAAATATAAAAAATAATGAAAAATATAAAATAAAATAAATAAAATTATAATTTTTTTGTAATATAGGAATTAGGTGTATTATTTATGTCTATTATTCATACTTTTTTATTATTTTAGTTTTTTTGTAATATAGGAATAATAAGGTGTATTATTTATGTCTATTATTCATACTTTTTTTTATTATTGCCAAGAGTGTGCAAAGCAGTAATCAAAGCAAAAGGTGGCTACTTTGAAGAACCTAGAATATGAAATATTTTCAGTTGTTTCACACCTTTTTGTTATGTATATAATTCCACATGTGTTAATTCATAGTTTTGATGCCTTCAGTGTGAATCTACAATTTTCATAGTCATGAAAATAAAGAAAACTCTTTCAATGAGAAGGTGTGTCCAAACTTTTGTTCTGTACTGTATATCAAAAAGGATGGATGTATGTGTGTGTGTATGTATGTATGTGTGTGTATGTTCCGCAAAAACTCAAAAAACGCAACCATCGATTTCAAACTTGGTATACATATCCCTTGCTACCTGGAAATAAATCTTGTGGAGGTCTCAGCTCTTTAGGACGTACCATTACCGAGATATTCCCCAAAAATGACCTGCATTAGCCAATACAAGCCTGCCAGTCTTTCACTTAAATCCTAACTGCCAACTGACAGGCACTGTGGAGTGTACAGTTAAAGGGCTGGTCACTGTGAAAGTCACTGTTAAAGGGCCAGTCACCGTGAAAGTCAGTGTTAAAGGGGCGTTCACCGTCAAAGTCCCTGTTAAAGGGGCAATCACCGTCAAAGTCACTGTTAAAGGGGCGGTCACCGTCAAAGTCACAGTTAAAGGGGCGACTTTACCCCTCCTATATTCTTGTTTTAGAATATGACAAATATTCAAAAAAACGAATATATAGCAATATAGCAAATATATTTGTTATTTAGAATATTTATAAAAAAAAATTCAATCTGTACAGTTGTTTGGCATACTCCTCACCGACAAGAGTCCCCATCACCATGGGAAAGCCTGTGGGTTAGAATATACCATCGGATCTGAGTTTTCACAATCGCAGGGAAAAATCAGATCCAGTAGTATATTCTAACCCACAGGCGTTCCCATGGTGAAAGGAACGCTTGTCGGGGAGAAGTTTGCCGAACATCTGTACAGATTTTAAAAAAGGCGAATATTCAAAATAACGAATATATTCGCTATATTGCTATATATCAGTTTTTTAGAATATTCGTCATATTCTAAAACAAGAATATATAGCAATATAGCGAATATTCGCTAAATACAAATATAGAGCAATTTAGCTAATATAGTGCTATAATCTTTTTGTTGATAGTCTTATTTTTTTTCTCTTCTGAACGTCACATTTGGAAAAACTTGCACTATTAAAAAAAAAGATTATAGCACTATATTAGCTTAGCTAAATTGCTCTGTTTGTACTTTCTCGAATAATCGCTATATTGCTATATATTCTTTTTTTAGAATATGACAAATATTCTTAAAAAAAAATATATAGCACTATATTTACAGCTATATAATCCTTTTTGATCAACTTCGCATTACGCAATTTTTACATTTTGTCTTAATCGCAATCACGAAAATTATCTCGAATATGAATATTCGCGAATATTCGCAAATTTGAATATGGGACCTGCCGCTCATCACGAGCTGTGAAATGATTCCTACCTATCCTTTCCCTGCACTTATAAATCTTTTTTTTTTTTCCATTTTTTTTTTCACTAAGAGGTTTTTCCTATTGCTGTCCCTAGCGCCTTCTCATTGAAAGTGTCTGACTCTAAGGTGGCCGATGTATTTATAGGGCTGTGAAATCACAGGGCTCGCTGCTGATTGGCTGCATGCATGGCATTATGGGTCATTCGTTGTGAATTACATTTTTTCTGAAATTCAGATTAAATTCCACTTTGTCTGATTCAATTCGCTCATCTGTAACATTAATGCTTTTGAAAATGTGTAGAAATCTTAATCTCACTTCCTTCTGGGATTTATATCCCTACATATCCCTTGGTTGAACTTGATGGACTTTTGTCTTTTTTCAACAGTATTAACTATGTAAGTTACTTATTTTCAGTTAAATAGGCCAATTGTTGCAACAACAAAAATGGCTTGGTGAGGAAGGAGGATAAACACTCCAGTAATTAAGTGGTTAACAAAGCTTAAAGGGGTTCTCCAGGAATTAAGAAAATAGAAATACTTAATTACTACTTTGTAATAAATATATTCCCAAATACCTTTCGTTATAATGGCTCATTCAGTCTAGGGAGCAATCAGGAAAAATAAAATGTCCGCCGTCCTATTAGTACTCACCACACCTGTCCTAATCACACAACAGGACAAGTTACTTCACAATATTGAGCTAAGGAGCTGACTCATCCTCCTCTCTGCGATTGTGATCCTGAATACAGCTGATAAGATCTTCAGCTAAATCTCTATAGGAATGGAGTTCATGAAAAGACATGAAGTACAGAGAGGACGGAAAAGACAGGCTGTGGTAGTGTGGGGCTCTGGTAATGAAGACTGCATGCAAGTGCCGCTGCCCATTAGACACACCTTCACCTCCTCTCCATACTTCATGTCTCCTTATGAATTTAATTCCTACAGAGATTTAGCTGAAGATCTTATCAGCTGTATTCAGGATCACAATCCATGACAAGTAGGAGAGGAGGATGAGACAGCTCTTTAGCTCAGTTCTGTGTGATCAGGACAGACTTTGTGTGTACTAATAGGATGGCGGCCATTTCCTCTAATGATTGCTCCCCAGACAAAACAAGCCATTATAGCTAACGAAAGGTATTTGGGAATATATTTATAATAAAGTAATATTTAAGTATTTTAATTTTCTTAATTCCCAGAGAATCCCTTTAAATTGTAGAATTTTTGTAGAGAGACTGCAGGATAGTTTTTACACACTTTAGGGAGAGTATAGGGACAGTGCAGGCTGTGTAATCTCAAGTAAAATAAAAAATAAAATACGCAATTCAATTATGCCTTGATTCTCAAATTGGGGTGAATAAGTAATGTAATTGGGGTGTCTCCCTTGTTAAATAGATAAGCAGATCTATTACGCTTTGATTCTCAAATTGGGGTGAATAGTGTAATTTAACTATTATTGTGGTTTCCACCTTGTTTTATAGATAAGTAATTCCATTAGGCCTTCATTCTCAAACTGGGGTGAATAAATTGTTTAATACTACTGTCCTTGGGGTGTCCACATTGGCATTGAATACATTTTACATATACAGTTACTGTACAGTATATACAACAGACAGGTGCAAGGGCCCTCTGAAGGAACAGGCAGAGGCAAAAATGTTGCTGGAGCCGGCAGAAGTAGCAGCAGAAGGGAGGGTGGTAGCAACAGCCGCAGCAGCAGGCCAGACGTACCACTGTCGTCCAGCGGTCGTGTTTTGACCAGCAATCCAGTTGTCTTGAATGGTTAACACGGTCTTCAACACCATCTCAACTGACAACAGGCATCCACAGCCAGGAGTCAGTGGGTACCTCTGAGACCACATTTAGTTTACATGGCCAAGTAACAATCGCTGTGTCCTCAGCTGTCCTAAACCTGCCTCTTTCTATTATTGCTCCTTCTGCTCTGAAAGTATTGTATGCTGCCGCTTCTGCTCCGCTTTTCAGCAGAGGACAGTCAGCAGCTACTGCCCAGGCCTGCATCAACACATGTATCATCACCATAACGTAACCTGGGAAAAGCGTGGCACACAGCAACCGCTGCCTCTCCCAGTAGCCCACACCCCTTCTCCAGCAGTCAAGGCTCCTCCATCTCAGCAGAAGCGAGCTTTGTTTCCTTCCCATCGTCCACTGGTCGTGATGCTCCTCCTCCTACTAATGCATCTTGTCAGCAATTGATCACCAAGATGATTGCAAAAAGACAACAGTATGCATGCACTCATCCAACTGCGCAGAAGCTGAACCTTTAAATGTGGTGGAGTCCACCTCCTCATCCTCCACCTTGTCCTCAACCTCCACTGTAGGCACAGTTCAGAGTTATCCTTCAGCATACCACCTATACAGGGCACGGTAGAGTCATGCTATTCTGCACCAGGCCAGCCTGGGTGAACAGAGTGACACCGGGAAGAAACTGCTCCACATCATCAACCAAGAAATTGAATCCTGGCTGTCTCCTCACCAAATGAACATTGGAACCATGGTCATCAATAACGGTAAGAACATTTTATCCATGCTGCATTAAGGAGGGCTGATTCATGTGCATGAGGCATGTCTTTAATCTGGTTATAACCTGGTTCCTGAAGTCTTCCACCCAACTGCAAGATGTCTTGAAAATGGCCAGGAAATTCTGCATGCACTTTAACCACTCTAACTGTGCAAAACATGTCCTCCTTGAGCTGCAAAGGCAGAATAGTGTCCCTCAACATTGCCTCATAAGAGGCTTTTCCAGACGTTAGAACTCCAATCTCCACATGATGGACCAACTATATGAGCAGAGGAAGGCTGTCTGAATGATTTCTTGATTATGTAGGTGGACAGCGGTACCCCTGTGTAACTTCGACATTAGCCAGTGGCAGCTCATGACCGACACCTGCCGATTGCTCAGGCCCTTAGGAAGCCACTTTGTCATTAGCCAGGACTACAGGCTAAATTATGTTATTCCACTCCTTCACGTCCTGGAGCATATGCTGATAAATCTTGCTGGCCAGGGGATAGGAGATATGGTGCCTACATTTAATGACCACCTGAGCCCTGTGGGGGCTGAACTGGTAGAGGAGGACATTTATGCACAAGCAATGTATACAGAAATGAGTGGTTTATCTGCGCAAGTCACAGGAGAGGAGAAGCAGGAGTAGCTGGAGGATGATAAGGAAGGCAAGACAGATGACCCTAATAGACGGTGGCAGTATCCAGTGGGGATGGAGGCAGGGAGTCCCTCCAAGTCCCTTTCGCAAATGGCCAGTTGCATGCTTTCACCATTTGGCAGAGGGATGACCACCGACTCTCCAGACCCTCGCTACTTGGACAAAATAGTCCCTGGACAAGCTTTCCTGCTTGGCCAGTAGTGTGGCATCAAAGTGGGTGTTTAGTATGGGAGGGGAAGGGGCATAGTTACCCCAAAGAACTCTCTTTTCAACACAAAATGTTGGGAAAATAACCTTTATAAAAGGTGAATCAGGCGTGGATCAGCCATGATTTCCACACAGTGGTGTCTGAGACATCAGACTAGATCAGGCATCCTCAAACTGCGGCCCTCCAGCTGTTGTACAACTTCAACTCCCACAATGCCCTGCTGTAGGCTAATACCTGTAGGCTGTTCGGGCATGCTTGGAGTTGTAGTTTTGCAACAGCTGGAGGGCCGCAGTTTGAGGATGCCTGGACTAGATCGTTCTGGACACATGCTTCAGTCACTATTCTGATGTTATATATAAAGTAACTATATATTAAGTATACCTGGGCACTCACTGACATATGTGTCAATTAAAAGCAATTTATTGATACAAATGCATAATACATAATAAAATATAAATAAGAATAAAAATATAATCAATAGAGATGGTATGTGCAAACGTAAAGCTATGCTGAGCTGAAAGTAGCAGCCATCCTATATCATAAAGTCCTCCACTGATCAGGAAAAGTACAGTATATCATTAAGTGCATAAGATCCATAAGTGCATATACTGTTGGAGAAATTTCACATTATAAGGTATACGATCTTTCACATTATAAGGCATACGATCTTATGCACTTAGTGATATACTGTACTTTTCCTGATCAGTAGAGGAATTTATGATATAGGATGGCTGCTAGCTTCAGCTCTGCATAGCTTTACATTTGCACATACCATCTCTATTGATTATATTTTTTTTCTTATTTATATTTTATTATTTATTATCCATTTGTATCAATAAATTGCTTTCAATTGACACATATGTCAGTGAGTGCCCAGGTGTTACTTTATATATAATTTCTCATGTAGAGCGGGTGAAACTATTCAACTGTGAGCACCATGTTTTGGCTATCTGACACATTGGTGCAGCTTCACAAATTACTTTTTACTATTCTGATGTTGCCACCCACCTGATGCCACATACCAGCTGCCTTTGCTGCTATCTTCTCTTACTGCCACCATCCTGTGCTTTTATTGCCACTGCTGTTGCTGCCCCACCTACCCACTCTGACTGGGCCACTATGTTGACTCCTCATGCTGTTGCCACCCTTTTTTGGCCTTATCAATACTGATCAATTACTGACCAAATACTGACCGCTAGAGATGTCCCGAACTATTCACCTGCGAACAGTTCCCGTCGAACATCACTTGTTCGCTTTTGCGATGTTCGGTCCGCCCCCTGTACGTCATCATTGAGATAACTTTGACCCTGTACCTCACAGTCAGCAGACACATTCCAGCCAATCATCATACCCTCCCTCCCAGATCCTCCCACCTCCTATCAAAAAGCAAGGACAGCATCCATCTCAGATTCATTCGGAAGCTGCAGTGTTAGTGAGAGGAGGGACAGTGCAGCTGATTTAATAGGGAAATCGATAGCTAGGCCAGTGTATTTAGTGTCCACTAAGGTCCTCAAAGACTCATCTGATCTGCTGTAAGGACAGCATCCTGACAGCACCCCAAAAAGCCCTTTTTAAGGCTAGTACATCAAGCTTTTTTATTTTTTATTTTTCTCTGTAATATAATTGCAGTTGCCTGCCAGCGTGTGTGTCAGGCCCACAGCGGGTACTGTGCCCACCACTCATATCTGGTGTCACAGTAGCTTGCATTTAAAACAGTAAAACAATGTTTTCACTATAATATAATTGCAGTTGACTGTCAGCGTGTGTGTCAGGCCCACAGGGTGTACTGTGCCCACTACTGCCAGAGCTCACCACTCATATCTGGTGTCACA
This sequence comes from Bufo gargarizans, assembly GCF_014858855.1. NCBI lineage: Eukaryota > Metazoa > Chordata > Amphibia > Anura > Bufonidae > Bufo > Bufo gargarizans. Next base: position 101,424,617 of record NC_058087.1, read on the forward strand.
GTAGCTTGCATTGAAAACATTAAAATAATTTTTTACTGTAATATAATTGCAGTTGCCTGCCAGCGTGTGTGTCAGACCCACATAGTGTATGTGCCCACCACTCATATCTGGTGTCACAGTAGCTTGTATTAAAAAACATTAAAACTATTTTTTCACTGTAATATAATTGCAGTTGCCTGCCAGCGTGTGTGTCAGGCCCACAGCGTGTACTGTGCCCACCACTCATATCTGGTGTCACAATAGCTTGCATTTAAAACAGTAAAACAATTTTTTTAACTGTAATATAATTGCAGTTGCCTGCCAGCGTGTGTGTCAGGCCCACAGCGTGTACTGTGCCCACCACTCATATCTGGTGTCACAATAGCTTGCATTTAAAACAGTAAAACAATTTTTTCACTGTAATATTATTGCAGTTGCCTGCCAGCGTGTGTGTCAGGCACACAGTGTGTACTGTGCCCACTACTCATATCTGGTGTCACAGTAGCTTGCATATAAAAAACAGTAAAGCAATTTTTTCACTGTAATATAATTGCAGTTGCCTGCCAGCGTGTGTGTGAGGCCCACAGCGTCTACTGTGCCCACTACTCATATCTGGTGTCACAGTAGCTTGCATATAAATAACAGTAAAGCAATTTTTTCACTGTAGTATAATTGCAGTTGCCTGCCAGCGTGTGTGTCAGGCCCACAATGTCTACTGTGCCCACTACTGCCAGTGCCCAGTTGCACCACTCATATCTGGTGTCACAGTAGCTTACATATAAAAAACAGTAAAAAAAAAATTCACTGTAATATAATTGCAGTTGCCTACCAGCATGGGTGTCAGGCCCACAACGTGTACTGTGCCCACCACTCATATCTGGTGTCACAGTAGCTTGTATTTAAAACAGTAAAAAAAAAATCACTGTAATATAATTACAGTTGCCTGCCAGCATGTGTGTCAGGCCCACAGCGTGTACTGTGCCCACCACTCATATCTGGTGTCACAGTAGCTTGCATTTAAAAAAGTAAAACAATTTGTTCACTGTAATATAATTGCAGTTGCCTACCAGCGTGTGTGTCAGGCCTATAGCATGTACTGTGCCCACTACTCATATCTGGTGTCACAGTAGCTTGTATTTAAAACAGTAAAACAATTTTTTCACTATAATATAATTGCAGTTGCCTGCCAGCATGTGTGTCAGGCCCACAGCGTTTACTCTGCCCACTACTGCCAGTGCCCCACACTCCTATCTGGTGTCACAGTACCTTGCATTTAAAACATTAAAACAATTTTTTCACTGTAATATAATTGCAGTTGCCTGCCAGCGTGTGTGTAAGGCCCACAGTGTGTACTGTGCCCACTACTCATATCTGGTGTCACAGTAGCTTGTATTTAAAACAGTAAAACAATTTTTTCACTATAATATAATTGCAGTTGCCTGCCAGCGTGTGTGTCAGGCCCACAGCGTTTACTCTGCCCACTACTGCCAGTGCCCAACACTCATATCTGGTGTCACAGTACCTTGCATTTAAAACAGTAAAACAATCTTTTCACTGTAATATAATTGCAGTTGCTTGCCAGCGTGTGTGTCAATATTAAAAGCAGGCTTCGTTCCTCTGTAGAACAAAAAAATGGCGCACCATAGGGTAATAACGTTCAAAATAGATACAAAGTAGTATCTTGTAAAGTGAGGATACCGGCTCACTATATCTGCAGTGAAGATGTATCCGCGTGCTCGGTGCCTAGGTTTTTTCAACCTCCTTGTTCAGGTATAGCGACAAAATTCTAATTCTCTACAACTCTACCAGGTGAGTCTCCATTTATTGGAGATACTACTTTGTGACAAAATTAGAAATTTCAGGCTCCAGCACTCACTTTTTGAAGTGTCAATTTCTCCATCTTTATTGAGCAATGGTGCATATACAATACAGGAATTACATTCTCTCTGGTGTGGGCTGTTGACGCGTTTCGAAAGGTTCTTATTCGTAACAGATCTGTGGGCCAGGTTCTTATTCGTAACATAAGAACCTTTAGAAACGCGTCAACAGCCCACACCAGAGAGAATGTGAGTCCTGTATTGTCTATGCACCATTGCTCAATAAAGATGGAGAAATTGACACTTCAAAAAGTGAGTGCTGGAGCCTAAAATTTCTAATTTTGTCACAAAGTAGTATCTCCAATAAATGGAGGCTCATCTGGTAGAGTTGTGCTAGATTAGGCACAACTCTAATATAGACATGTATCAAGTTGGCATAAGCCCCTCACAACGGATGGTGTGTAGCCTGGGATGGATACTTCTGTTCAGGGATGCCTGGAATCCCTCAGAAAGCCAGTAATTCAATAAAAGAAAGGAATATCCCACAGCGCAAAAACCACCCAGTGGTTGGATTGATGAGGGTTATTTTTATTTGAGCAAGCGGTACAACGCGTTTCGGGAATTTTCCCCTTCTTCAGGTACAATTGACTTGCATACCAGCGTGTGTGTCAGGCCCACAGCATCTACTGTTCCCACTACTCATATCTGGTGTCACAGTAGCTTGCATTTAAAATAGTAAAAAAAAAAAAATCACTGTAATATAATTGAAGTTGCCTGCCAGCATGTGTGTCAGGCCCGCAGCGTGTACTGTGCCCACTACTGCCAGTGCCCACCACTCATATCTCGTGTCACAGTAGCTTGCATTTAAAACATTAAAACAATTTTTTCACTGTGATATAATTGCAGTTGCCTGCCAGCGTGTGTGTCAGGCCTACAGAGTGTACTGTGCCCACCACTCATATCTGGTGTCATAGTAGCTTGCACTTAAAACAGTAAAAATAAAATTCACTGTAATATAATTGCAGTTGCCTGCCAGCGTGTGTATCAGGCCCACAGCGTGTACTGTGCCCACTACTGCCAGTTCCCACCACTCCTATCTGGTGTCACAGTAGCTTGCATTTAAAACATTAAAACAATTTTTTCACTGTAATATAATTGCAGTTGCCTGCCAGCGTGTGTGTAAGGCCCACAGTGTGTACTGTGCCCACTACTCATATCTGGTGTCACAGTAGCTTGTATTTAAAACAGTAAAACAATTTTTTCACTATAATATAATTGCAGTTGCCTGCCAGCGTGTGTGTCAGGCCCACAGCGTTTACTCTGCCCACTACTGCCAGTGCCCAACACTCATATCTGGTGTCACAGTGCCTTGCATTTAAAACAGTAAAACAATCTTTTCACTGTAATATAATTGCAGTTGCTTGCCAGCGTGTGTGTCAATATTAAAAGCAGGCTTCGTTCCTCTGTAGAACAAAAAAATGGCGCACCATAGGGTAATAACGTTCAAAATAGATACAAAGTAGTATCTTGTAAAGTGAGGATACCGGCTCACTATATCTGCAGTGAAGATGTATCCGCGTGCTCGGTGCCTAGGTTTTTTCAACCTCCTTGTTCAGGTATAGCGACAAAATTCTAATTCTCTACAACTCTACCAGGTGAGTCTCCATTTATTGGAGATACTACTTTGTGACAAAATTAGAAATTTCAGGCTCCAGCACTCACTTTTTGAAGTGTCAATTTCTCCATCTTTATTGAGCAATGGTGCATATACAATACAGGAATTACATTCTCTCTGGTGTGGGCTGTTGACGCGTTTTGAAAGGTTCTTATTCGTAACAGATCTGTGGGCCAGGTTCTTATTCGTAACATAAGAACCTTTAGAAACGCGTCAACAGCCCACACCAGAGAGAATGTGAGTCCTGTATTGTCTATGCACCATTGCTCAATAAAGATGGAGAAATTGACACTTCAAAAAGTGAGTGCTGGAACCTAAAATTTCTAATTTTGTCACAAAGTAGTATCTCCAATAAATGGAGGCTCATCTGGTAGATGTCATGGAACCATGAACCAGACGTACAACAAGAGATAAGTGGAAATAAGAAGGTTTTAATGAAAACCAAGCTGTAAAGCAAAAGTCCAAACGGATGGCTAAACCGATGCAGGGTCTTGCGAAGCCAGAGGTCAGGAACCAGAAGGGTAGTCAGACGAAGCCTGGATCAGGAACCAGCAGGGTAGTCAGACGAAGCCTGGATCAGGAACCAGCAGGGTAGTCAGACGAAGCCAGGATCAGGAACCAGAAGCAGCAGCAGTCTTAGAAGCATGTGAACACAGGAGGACCAAGCAAGGTACTGAAGCCACAGACCTCCTATATATATGAGCTAGGCATCCAGCTCCTCCCAGTGGGAAGGAGAAGCCGCAGGGTGGGAGGCTACAAGAAACCCAGAAACCAAGATGGCCGCCAGCACATGTCAAACGAAGGAGAACAGCAAGAAGGTAAGACCATGACAGTAGAGTTGTGCTAGATTAGGCACAACTCTAATATAGACATGTATCAAGTTGGCATAAGCCCCTCACAACGGATGGTGTGTAGCCTGGGATGGATACTTCTGTTCAGGGATGCCTGGAATCCCTCAGAAAGCCAGTAATTCAATAAAAGAAAGGAATATCCCCCAGCGCAAAAACCACCCAGTGGTTGGATTGATGAGGGTTCTTTTTATTTGAGCAAGCGGTACAACGCGTTTCGGGAATTTTCCCCTTCTTCAGGTACAATTGACTTGCATACCAGCGTGTGTGTCAGGCCCACAGCATCTACTGTTCCCACTACTCATATCTGGTGTCACAGTAGCTTGCATTTAAAATAGTAAAAAAAAAAAAATCACTGTAATAAAATTGAAGTTGCCTGCCAGCATGTGTGTCAGGCCCGCAGCGTGTACTGTGCCCACTACTGCCAGTGCCCACCACTCATATCTCGTGTCACAGTAGCTTGCATTTAAAACATTAAAACAATTTTTTCACTGTAATATAATTGCAGTTGCCTGCCAGCGTGTGTGTCAGGCCTACAGAGTGTACTGTGCCCACCACTCATATCTGGTGTCATAGTAGCTTGCACTTAAAACAGTAAAAATAAAATTCACTGTAATATAATTGCACTTGCCTGCCAGTGTGTGTATCAGGCCCACAGCGTGTACTGTGCCCACTACTGCCAGTTCCCACCACTCCTATCTGGTGTCACAGTAGCTTGCACGGATAATACCACTAATCTGAAAAAAAATGACAGGCTTTGGCGCTAGAATAACGCCCAGTGTTCAGAGGCCACGTACCCTGAACTCGAAAAGTTCTGAGGACATAGTTGACTGGCTAACACAGGACACCCAATCTTCTACAAATTCTGCTCGAAACCTTGATGCACCATCTTCCTTCAGCTCAGCTTCGGGCACCTCTCAAGTTACCACTCGCACGCCTGCCGCCACCACCAACAATAGTACCACAGCTGCTTCACTTGATCTGTCATGGGAGTTATTTACACATCAGTTGGAAGAAATGAGTGATGCGCCACCATTATTGCCAGAGGATGTAGATAACAGGGATATGTCTCAGTCAGGCAGCATTACACACATGGACGTATGGTGTGATGATGATGATGTTGTACCCGCTGCTGCTTCCTTTGCTGAGTTGTCAGATACAAGTAAAGAGGTTGATGATGACGATATGTCCGTGGATGTCACGTGGGTGCCCGCTCGAAGTGAAGAACAACAGAGGGAAATTTCAGATGGGGAGACAGAGAGGAGGAGGAGGCGAGTTGGAAGCAGGGGGAGGTAGTCGCAAGGAGCTAGTGGCACAGTCAGACAGCATGTATCAGCATCCGGGGTCAGCCAGACAGCACGCCAATCAACCACCAGAATGCCGTCATTGCAAAGCTCAGCAGTGTGGCATTTTTTTTGTGTGTCTGCCTCTGATAACAGCGATGCCATTTGCAACCTGTGCCAAAAGAAACTGAGTCGTGGGAAGTCCAACACCCACCTAGGTACAACTGCTTTGTGAAGGCACATGATCTCACATCACAAACGCCTATGGGATCAACACATGATGAGTACAAGCAGCACACAAACTCAAAGCCACCATCCTCCTTCTGGTCCAGCATCTTCAGCCACGTCAACCACTGCTGTCCTCCTTGCCCCCTCTCAACCATCCGCCACTCCGCCTCTCACCTTCAGCAGTTTCTGCTCATTTTCCCACAGTCAGGTGTCTGTCAAGGAAATATTTGAGCGTAAGAAGCCAATGTCACAGAGTCACCCCCTTGCCCGGCGTCTGACAGCTGGCTTGTCGGAATTCTTAGCCAGCCAACTTTTACCATACAAGCTGGTGGAGTCTGAGGCCTTCAAAACATTTGTAGCTATTGGGATACTGCAGTGGAAGGTACCCAGCCGAAATGTATTTTCACAAAAGGCAATTCCCAACCTGTACTTTATTGTGGAAAAGGAAGTCATGGCATGTCTGGCACAAAGTGTTGGGGCAAGGGTCCATCTGACCACTGATACCTGGTCTGCAAAGCACGGTCAGGGCAGGTATATCACGTACACTGCGCATTGGGTAAACCTGCTGGCGGCTGCCAAGCATGGAATGCGTGGCTCTGCAGAGGAGTTGGTGACACCTCCTCTACTCCTCCTACTCCATCCTCTTCGCAAACCTCCTCATCTGAGTCCTCTTCTGCTGCTGAGTCTTGCTCCACATCAACTGCACCCCCCCAGCTCCCCAGGGTCTATTCCACATCCCAGATACGACAGTGTCACGCCGTCTTGGGTTTGACTTGCCTGAAAGCAGAGAGTCACACTGGACCAGCACTCCTGTCCGCCTTGAACGCACAGGTGGATCAGTGGCTGACCCCGCACCAACTGGAGATTGGCAAAGTGGTGTGTGACAATGGAAGCAATTTGTTGGCGGCATTGAATTTGGGCAAGTTGACACATGTGCCGTGCATGGCACATGTGTTGAATCTGATCGTACAACGCTTTGTGCATAAGTACCCAGGCTTACAGGACGTCCTCAAGCAGGCAAGAAAGGTGTGTGGCCATTTCAGGCGTTCCTACACGGCCATGGCGCACTTTTCCGATATTCAGTGGCGAAACAACATGCCAGTGAGGCGCTTGATTTGCGACAGCCCGACACATTGGAATTCAACACTCCTAATGTTCGACCGCCTGCTCCAACAAGAAAAAGCCGTCAACGAGTATTTGTATGACCGGGGTGGTAGGACAGCCTCTGCAGAGCTGGGTATTTTTTCGCCACGTTACTGGACACTCATGCGCAATGCCTGCAGGCTCATGCGTCCTTTGGAGGAGGTGACAAACCTAGTCAGTTGCACCGAAGGAACCCTTAGCGACTTCATCCCATTTGTTTTCTTCCTGGAGCGTGCCCTGCGAAGAGTGCTGGATCAGGCCATAGATGAGCCTGAAGAGGAAGCGTTGTGGTCACCATCACCTCCAGAAACAGCCTTATCAGCATCGCTTGCTGGACCTGCGGCAATGCTGAAAGAGGAGTCTGAGGAAGAGGAGTCAGAGGAGGAATGTGGCTTTGAGGAGGAGGAAGACCAACCACAGCAGGCATCCCAGGGTGCTCATTGTCATCTATCTGGTACCCGTGGTGTTGTACATGGCTTGGGGAAAGAACAGACCTTCAGTGAGATCAGTGAGGATGAGGAACGGGACATGAGTAGCTCGGCATCCAACCTTGTGCAAATGGGGTTTTTCATGCTGTCATGCCTGTTGAGAGACCCTCGTATAAAAAGGCTGAAGGAGAATGACCTGTACTGGGTGGCCACGCTACTAGACCCCCCTGATATAAGCAGAAAGTGGCTGAAATCTTACTGAATTACTGGAAGTCGGAAAGGATGCAGTAGTTCCAAAACAAGTTAAAAAGTATGCTTTACACAGCGTATAAGGGTGATGTCACAGCACAACGGGAATCTAATGGGGAAGAGGTGAAAGTAATCCTCCTCCTACCACACCCACGCCGGCAAGGACAGGATGCTTTACAGATAGAGATGTCGCGAACATACAATTTTCAGTTCGCGAATAGCGAATGCGATTTTTCGCAAATGTTCGCGAACGGGCGAACTGGGGAAACCGCCATTGACTTCAATGGGCAGGCGAATTTTAAAACCCACAGGGACTCTTTCTAGCCACAATAGTGATGGAAAAGTTGTTTCAAGTGGACTAACACCTGGACTATGGCATGCCGGAGGGGGATCCATGGCAAAACTCCCATGGAAAATTACATAGTTGACGCAGAGTTGGATTTTTGAACAACGTGGTTTAAAACATCCAGTGTGTGTATACGATCAGGTATGATGTTGTATCAATCAGGTAGTGTAAGGGTTACGCCCGCTTCACAGACATTGACAGACCAAACTCCCTTTTAATGCACAGCAAACCACCGCAAACAGTCCATTTGCCCAACCGCAAACTTCCCATTTGCACAAGGTTTGGATACCAAGCTAGCCATGTCCCGTTGAAGGTCATTGAAGGTTTCTTCCTCCACCCAGCCATGTACAACACCAAGGGTCCCGGAAAGGTGAATTTAATTGATCTTTCGAATGGGGAGATGGTTAAAAAAACGCTGGCTCCCTCCCCTTTGTTTGAATCCACGGTCACTGCGTCTGTGCCGTGCAATTTACTGTCCCACCCGATATGAGTGCTATTTTCTATAGTTCTCTCTTCTCATCAGTTTAATCCCTGTTACGTCCCTAATCTGGGGTCCATTTATTAAATCGATTTTTCGAACGGGGAGATGGTTAAAAAATTGCTGGCTCCCTCCCCTTTGTTTGAATCCACGCCACGGTCACTGCGTCTGTGCCGCGCAATTTACTGTCCCACCCGATATGAGTGGTATTTCCTGTAGTTCTCTCTTCTCATGAGTTTAATCCCTGTTACGTCCCCAATCTGGGGTCCATTTATTAAATAGATTTTTCGAACGGGGAGATGGTTAAAAATTTGATGGCTCCCTCCCCTTTGTTTGAATACACGCCACGGTCATTGCGTCTGCGCCGTGCAATTTACTGTTACACCCGATATGAGTGCTATTTTCTGTAGTACTATTCTCATCAGTTTAATCCCTGTTACGTCCCATATCAGGGTGGGATTGCCTTTTGTGAAAAAAAATTTAGGCCGGGTATCTTCGACTGCCTTCACAGTGACCGACCTAACTCTGATACACCAAACTGAATTGATTTTAGGAACTGGGAGATGGAAAAAGCAGCTTGGTCGGTCCTCTTACTCCCAAGTTGGGGCACTGCGCGTGCACGGAGCAGTGTACTGTGACACCCTATATGAGTGGTGTCTTTAACTAGTCCTATTCCTATCAGTTTAATCCCTGTTACGTCCCCTATCCAGGGACGTGTGTTGAATTGATTAACCATTGTCAAATTAACGAACCATTGCGACATCCTGGAATAATTGAGTTCTGAGCTTTGCACTTGATTTGTATTGGAATTGTTGGGGATTTTTTAAATTGTCTGCATTATTTCTAATAAACTATTAAGAGACTTTATCATGATTTTTTTCATTTTATGTATTAAAAACCCACCCATACAACTTAAAAAAAGATAATTAAAAAAATGTACGTTTTTTCTATGAAAAAACATCCAGCCGTCCCGATCGCTTTTGGTCTGCTCGTAATGAAGCAACGGCCTTATCATCTGGGGTGTGGCAACATTGCCAACACACTCATAGAGGTGATGATCGCTTCATTGTGATACGCAAGCCCCTTCACCACAACAAGGTAACGATCACGAAAGGGGAATTGACACTTGTATGTGCATTTTTTTTGTTTTGTTTTTGCAGCCACAGTGCAGCACCAAAGGCCAGAAAAATTAGGCATGTACACATGCCTGAAAAATAATGTTATTGTTGCAGCCGCTGTTGTAGCAGCGGCCGGAAAAATGTATGTTTTCAAGGCAGAAAGGTGACTAAAACATTGCGGCTTGAACCCTAGTTGGTGGCGGAGAGTTCACGAAAGTCATCAGGTATGCAGACATTAAATACAGCAGCGTGGGGACCATTTTGAGGCCAAGGCATGTCAGGCCTTTTGTTAGTTAAATGTATCCCCTACTGTCAGTCCCTTCGGGATCCATGCCTCATTCATCTTAATGAAGGTGAGGTAATCAACACTTTTTTGACCGAGGCGACTTCTTTTGTCAGTGACAATGCCTCCTGCTGCACTGAAGGTCCTTTCTGACAGGACACTTGAAGCGGGGCAGGCCAGAAGTTCTATCACAAACTGGGATAGCTCGGCCACAGGTCAAGCCTGCACACCCAGTAGTCAAGGGGTTCATCGCTCCTCAGAGTGTCGATATCTGCAGCTAAGGGGAGGTAGTCTGCCACCTGTCGGTCGAGTCGTTCTCTAAGGCTGGATCCCAAAGGGCTGTGGCGATGTGTAGGACTGAAAAAGCTCTGCATGTCCTCCATCAACAACACATCTGTAAAGCATCCTGTCCTTGCCGCCATGGTAGGGGGAAGATTACTTTGACCTCCTCCCCAGTTAGATTCCCATTGTGCTGTGACATCCCCCTTTTAAGCTGTGTAAAGCATATTTTTTAGTTTGGTTTTGAACTGCTGCATCCTTTCTGACTTCCGGTAATTTGGTAACATTACCGCCACTTTCTGCTTATACCGGGGGTCTAGTAGCATGGCCACCCAGTACAGGTCGTTCTCCTTCATCCTTTTGATACGAGGGTCCCTCAACAGACATGACAGCATGAAAGACCCCATTTGCACAAGGTTGGAAGCCGAGCTACTCATTTCCCGTTCCTTGTCCTCACTGATGTCATTGGCGGTCTGTTCTTCCCCCCAGCCATGTGCAAGACCACAGGTCCAGATAGGTGACAACAACGAGCACCCTGGGATGCCTGCTGTGGATGGTCTTCCTCCTCCTCAAAGCCACATTCCTCCTCTGATTCCTCTTCCTCATACTCCTCTTGCAGCGTTGCCGCAGGTCCGGCAAGCGATGATGACAAGGCTTTTTCTGGTGGTGATGGTGACCACAACTCTCCTCTTCCTCTTCACGCTCATCTACTGCCTGATCCAGCACTCTTCGCAGGGCACGCTTTAGGAAGAAAACAAATAGGATGAGGTCGCTGATGGTGCCTTCGGTGCGACTGACTAGGTTTGTCACCTCCTTAAAAGGACGCATGACCCTTTAGGCATTGCGCATGAGCGTCCAGTAATGTGGCAAAAAAATTCCCAGCTCCGCAGAGGCTGTTCTAGCACCCCGGTCATACAAATACTCGTTGACGGCTTTTTCTTGTTGGAGCAGGCGGTCGAACATTAGGAGTGTTGAATTCCAACGTGTCGGGCTGTTGCAAATCAAGCGCCTCACTGGCATGTTGTTTCGGCGCTGAATGTCTGCAAAGTGCGTCATGGCCGTGTAGGAACACCTGAAATGGCCACACACCTTCCTGGCCTGCTTGAGGACGTCCTGTAAGCCTGGGTACTTAGACACAAAGAGTTGTACGATGAGATTCAACACATGTGCCATGCACGGCACATGTGACAACTTGCCCAAATTCAATGCCGCCAACAAATTGCTTCCATTGTCACACACCACTTTGTCGATCTCCAGTTGGTGCGGGGTCAGCCACTGATCCACCTGTGCGTTCAAGGCAGACAGGAGTGCTGGTACGGTGTGACTCTCTGCTTTCAGGCAAGTCAAACCCAAGACAGCGTGACACTGTTGTATCCGGGATGTGGAATAGCCCCTGGGGAGCTGGGGGGTGCAGTTGATGTGCATCCAGATGCCACAGCAGAAGAGGACTCAGCCGAGGAGGATGGAGTAGGAGGAGTAGAGGAGGTGGCAGTAGGCCTGCCTGCAAGTCGTGGCGGTGTCACCAAGTCCGTAGGCCTCAGACTCCACCAGTTGGTATGGTAAAAGCTGGCGGGCTAAGAGTTCCGTCAAGCCAGCTGTCAGACACCGGGCAAGGGGGTGACTCTGTGACATTGGCTTCTTACGCTCAAACATTTCCTTAACAGACACCTGACTGTGGGCAGATGAGATGGAACTGCTCAAGGTGAGAGGCGGAGTGGCGGGTGGTTGAGAGGGGGCAAGGAGGACAGCATTGGTTGACGTGGCTGAATATGCTGGACCAGGAGGAGGATGGTGGCTTTGAGCTTGTGTGCAGCTTCTACTCGTCATCATGTGTTGATCCCATAGGCGTTTGTGATGTGCGATCACGTGCCTTCACAAAGCAGTTGTACCTAGGTGGGTGTTGGATTTCCCACGACTCAGTTTCTTTTGGCACAGGTTGCAAATGGCATCGCTGTTGTCAGAGGCAGACACACAAAAAAAATGCCACACTGCTGAGCTTTGCAATGACAGCATTCTGGTGGTGGCAACAGCATGCGTTGATTGGCGTGCTGTCTGACTGACCCCGGGTGCTGATACATGCTGTCTGACTGTGCCACTAGCTCCTTGCGACGATTTCCCCCTGCATCCAACTTGTCTCCTCCTTCTCTCTGTCTCCCCTAGTGAACTTTCCCCCTCTTCTTCTTCTCTTCGAGCAGGCACCCACGTGGCATCCACGGACACATCGTCATCATCAACCACTTCACTTGTATCTGACACCTCAGCAAAGGAAGCAGCAGCGGGTACAACATCATCATCATCACACTGTACGTCCGTGTGTGTAATGCTGCCTGACTGAGACATATCCCTGTTATCTACATCCCCTGGCAATAATGGTTGCGCATCACTAATTTCATCCAACTGATGTGTAAATAACTTCTCTGAGGGATCAAGTGAAGCGGCTGTGGTGGCTGTGGTGGTAGTGGTGGTGGCGGCGGGCGGGAGAGTGGTGACCAAAGCTGAGCTGGAGGAGGATGGTGCGTCAAGGTTCTTAGCGGAAGCTGTTGAAGATTGGGTGTCCTGTGTAAGCCAGTCAACTATTTTCTCAGAATTTTTTGGGTTCAGGGTACGTGGCCTCTGAACACTGGGCATTATTCCAGGGCCAGTAGAAATCACAGCCCTGTCATTTTTTATTAGATAAGTTTTACTTTGCGTGCAAGGTACTGTGCCACTCTATATATGTGGTGGGCAGTGCGCACAGTACAGTCTGTGTGGGCCTGACACACACAGGCTTGCAAATGTGATTAGATCACAGTTAAATTTTAAATATATATATTTTTTTCTGAAAGGTATTTGGGTGAATGACACCCTGTAACGGTATGAGTGCAGGCCTAGCCACTAGCCAGTGGACACAATACAGTATGTGTGGGGGCCTGACACACACGGGCTTGCAAATGTGATTAGATCACAGTTAAATTTAAAATAGAATTTTTTGTTTTCTGAAAGGTATTTGGGCGAATGACACCCTGTAACGGTATGAGTGCAGGCCTAACCAGCCACTAGCCAGTGGACACAATACAGTATGTGTGGGGGCCTGACACACATGGGTTTGCAAATGTGATTAGATCACAGTTACATTTTTTTTTTTCTGCAAGGTATTTGACTGAATGACACCCTGTAACTGTATGAGTGCAGGCCTAGCCAGCCCCTAGCCAGTGGCCACAATACAGTATGTGTGGGCGCCTGACACCCACGGGCTTGCAAATGTGATTAGATCACAGAAAAATATTAAATAGATTTATTTTTATCTGCAAGGTATTTTCTGTCACACCCTGTATGAATGGTGTGCACTGTGCACACAGTGCTGTCTATGACTGAGCCTGCTATCAAAGAACCACGGCACTCAATAGCTGCTTATGAATCAGTTGTTTTATTTTTTCTTTATATATTTTTCTTATTTTCTTTTTTATGTATCCATCCAAAAAATTAGTAAGCCACTGGCCAACGTTTCGGTCTATTTGACCTTGTTCACGGCCTAATATGTGGATAAGTTATAGATTAATAATTAAATATTAAATATACAATAATAGTAAATAGTTGAATCACATGATGTAGTTGACAAAGTAATTAGTGATCACATAGTTGTTGAGAAAAAAGTCTCTATCGTATCAAGGGGAATACAAAAACAGACCAAATACATGTAGGTAGATACATATACATATATATAGGCATATTTAGCATCATTTGGTAATCTATCCATAGTATAATGAGGCACAAAGTGCCAGCAGTAGTCAGAAAAGGAACACTGTAACAGAGAAGTCCAGATGGCAGTGATGTATGGTATCTGTGAAGTCCAAACAATATAGTGTTAAACATAGACTTAGGCGGTGTTATGATCATACAGGTAATGTAATGGTATAGACCACTGGAATATGCTGCCATTAAAATAGTTATACCGATAATGTCCAATAAGAGTAGCATAAATATAACATAACTATAGCATAAATATACTTTTACATTCAGAGGAAAGGGACCGCTATGGGCGCTCATGTGGCGCCACCCTACGCTAATGCCTTTATGGCACAGTTTGAGGAAGATTGGATCTACCCTAATGACCTATTCAAATCACATGTAACATCATGGCACCGATATATTGACGACATATTTTGTATATTTCAAGGTGACCAAACTACATTCTCTACCTTTCTACTATACATCAACAGTATTGACCCTGACCTGCAATTCACAGCACATACTGATCCCCAATCCATTAATTTCTTGGACACGGTTGTGATTAAGACACCTCATGGCAAACTGACCACTGACCTATACCGTAAACCAACGGACCGAAACACCCTCCTCCATTACTCAAGTTGCCATCCCCGTACCACAAAACAATCCTTACCCCGATCACAATTTCAAAGAGTCTCTAGAATAGTCAAAGATCCCACACTGTGCAAGAAAAGACTAGAAGAAATGTCACAAAAATTTCAGGATAGAGGTTATCCACGCTCTCTACTTACACAAGAACGGACTCTTTCTACACACCCCAATTCCTCTTCCAATACCACCCCACCATCTCCTCGTCTCCCGTTAGTGGTGACATATCATCCAATTATGCCTAAAATTCAAACCATAATAAAAAAACATTGGCCAATTCTTGCACAATCATATCCAGATATTCCAGAATTTCAATCTCCAGTCCGTATGTGTTATAAAAGACCCCAAAATCTGAGAGACAGATTAGTGAAAGCTGATATTGGTCCTATAAAACCCTCTTTAAGACAAACCACACTAGCCCCTTCCAAAACAGGAACCTATCCATGCCTCAGCTGCACCCAATGTAATAATGTCATTCGAGGAAACAGGATCATTCATCCACATTCTGGCAAAACATACCATCCAAAGGGCTTCTATACATGCGCATCTTCATACGTCGTCTATCTAATCCGGTGCCCGTGCGGTCTGGCATATGTAGGCGGAACCACCCAAAGTGTACGGGACCGCATCTCTAAGCATAAATCGGATATCCGCTGCCAAAAAACTGAACTACCTGTACCACACCATTTTATCTCTGCCAATCATCAGATCAATCAATTAAAATTCCAAATCCTTGAACAAGTAGGATCGGCAAGACGCGGAGGCAACAGGATAGCACGTTTAAAACAACGTGAGGCGTATTGGATTTTCGAACTTAACACTCTGGCACCTCGTGGGTTAAATAGAGACTTTGATTTCTGCATCTCTTGATTACTGTAATTCTTTACATGCTTACAATTTATCTCCCCTTTCAATTAGAAACTATTGTTATATATACTGTATATATGAGAGACAATATATGATTCCAGATATTAATCTTCTCTTTCTCCCCCCCTCCCTCCTCTTTATTTTCTATAGGTGAAATGACCACTATAACACAGGTAGTATAATGCCACCACCATAGTATATTATAGTAGAGGATAACGATATAATGATAGAGCACTATATAGATATAGATGTTGAGACATATAAAGATATAGCTATCTATTTACTAATTTACTAATTTACTAATTTCCAGCTCCAACATATATGTCTATATCTACTAGATAGCAATTATGTCCTAACAATATGATTAATATGAATTATGTTTACTCCATGTCCTTTATACTGTACTATTTTTTGCACTGGCTTGTCTAATAGCATTGCGACTAGTATACAAATGCGCACAGCTCTGAAGACTTGACTACGTCCTACCAGTTCCCTTTCTAGACCAGCGTTTTCTATTGCGCATGCGCCCGCATACGTAACATCCGACTCTAGTTTCATGCGACTATAAAATCGCAATTGCGCATGCGCCCGCTTGTGACGCCAGCCATGCGAGCCTATTATCATTACCTACATATGCGCACGCTTATGACACCGCTAGGCACGCCTCCCCCATTACCCAATAAAACGCATAGACTCGTAGCGTCCCTACACCATCCCAGAACTCCATTACTATGCAGACTAAGGTACGTGCGCTCCCAGATACTGTTCATAAAGGACATTGCCAATATTGACATGGATACTTATGCTATATTTATGCTATATTTATGCTATAGTTATGTTATATTTATGCTACTCTTATTGGACATTATCGGTATAACTATTTTAATGGCAGCATATTCCAGTGGTCTATACCATTACATTACCTGTATGATCATAACACCGCCTAAGTCTATGTTTAACACTATATTGTTTGGACTTCACAGATACCATACATCACTGCCATCTGGACTTCTCTGTTACAGTGTTCCTTTTCTGACTACTGCTGGCACTTTGTGCCTCATTATACTATGGATAGATTACCAAATGATGCTAAATATGCCTATATATATGTATATGTATCTACCTACATGTATTTGGTCTGTTTTTGTATTCCCCTTGATACGATAGAGACTTTTTTCTCAACAACTATGTGATCACTAATTACTTTGTCAACTACATCATGTGATTCAACTATTTACTATTATTGTATATTTAATATTTAATTATTAATCTATAACTTATCCACATATTAGGCCGTGAACAAGGTCAAATAGACCGAAACGTTGGCCAGTGGCTTACTAATTTTTTGGATGGATACATAAAAAAGAAAATAAGAAAAATATATAAAGAAAAAATAAAACAACTGATTCATAAGCAGCTATTGAGTGCCGTGGTTCTTTGATATCAAGTTATGTACCCTTACCACTGAGCACCACCGAATATTTAAAGGAGTGCCGCTCAACTACCTTTCTTCAATATTTTATGACTGAGCCTGCAGCCTCTCACACACGGGTAGCCAGGCAACTGCAATATATATATATATATATGAAAAAAAAAAAAAGCAGACTGATGTACCAGCCCTGAAAAGGGCTTTTTGGGGTGCTGTCTGGATGCTGTCCTTACAGCAGATGAGTCTGTGGACACAGAACAATGCCCTAGCTAACGCTTTCCCTATTGAATCAGCAGCAGCTACACTCTCCCTCCTCTCTCTGTGAATGCAGATTCCGACTGAATCTAAAATGGATGCTGCCCTGGAGGTGGGATGGTCTGGGAGGGAGAGTCTGCTGCTGATTGGCTGGAATGTGTCTGCTGACTGTGAGGAAGAAGGTCAAAGTTTACTCAATGATGATGTATAGGGGGCTGACCGAACATCGCATATGTTCGCCTGCAACGGCGAACGCGAACAAGCTATGTTCGCCGGGAACTATTCGCCAGCGAATAGTTCGGGACATCACTATTTACAGACGTGTTGTTGATGGAGGACATGCAGAGATTTTTAAGTCCTACGCATCGCTACAGGCCTTCGGGGTCCATCCTCAGAGAACGACTCGATCGACAGGTAGCAGACTACCTCGCCTTAACTGTAGATATCGACACTCTGAGGAGCGATGAACCCCTTGACTACTGGGTGTGCAGGCTTGACCTTTGGCCTTATCTATCCCAATTTGCGATAGAACTTCTGGCCTGCCCCGCTTCAAGTCTCCAGTCAGAAAGGACCTTCAGTGCAGCAGGAGGTATTGTCACTGAGAAGAGAAGTTGCCTAGGTAAAAAAAAGTCTAGATTACCTCACCTTTATTAAGATGAATGAGGCATGGATCCCGAAGGGACTGACAGTGGGGGATGCATTAGACTAAAAAAGGCCTGATGAGATGCCTTGGGCTAAAAATGGTCCACACGCTGCTGTATTTAATTTCTGCATGCCGGATCACTTGCGTGACTTCTCCGCCACCAACTAGGGCTCAAGCCGCAATGTTTGAGTGCGCTTTCTGCCTAGAAAACATGCGTGTGTACATGCCTAATTTTTCTGGCCTCTGGTGCTGCACTGTGGCTGCAAAAACAAAACAAAAAAAAAAGGCACATACATGTGTCAATTCCCCTTCGTGATCGTTACCTTGTTGTGGTGTAGGGGCTTGCGTATCACAATGAAGCGATCACCTCTATGAGTGTGTTGGCAATTGCAATGGTGGCACACCACAGATGATAAGGTCGTTGCTTCATTGTGAACAGACCAAAAGCAATCGGTTGGATAATTTTGCATAGAAAAAACATACATTTTCTTTGTGATCATCTAAGGTGATCATTAAAGCCTAGGCCAACAATGGGCCCACTCTGCAGAATCATTGTTTTCTGGGTCACTTAACTGTCACTGAACTACCTCAGCATGACCATAGGCTTTGGAAAAACGCCATTGCCTGCAATCTGCCAAATGTGCGCATGAGCACAGTTATCACTACTAGGGATGAGCGAACCCGAACTGTATAGTTCGGGTTCGTACCGAATTTTGGGGTGTCCGTGACACGGACCCAATCCCGAACATTTTCGTAAAAGTCCGGGTTCGGGTTCGGTGTTCGTCGCTTTCTTGGTGCTTTTTGAAAGGCTGCAAAGTAGCCAATCAACAAGCATCATACTACTTGCCCCAAGAGGCAATCACAGCCATGCCTACTATTGGCTTGGCTGTGATTGGCCAGTGCAGCATGTGACCCAGCCTCTATTTAAGCTGGAGTCACGTAGCGCCACTCGTCACTCTGCTCTGAACAGTGTAGGGAGAGTTTGCAGCTGCGACTGTTAGGGCGAGATTAGGCAGTGATTAACTCCTCCAAAACACTTAAGTCAGTGATCGATCTACAGCTGTAGATCATTAAACTGCTGCTATTCAATTGCTCACTGTTTTTAGGCTGCCAAGAGCGTTTTTCAGTCACTTTTTTCTGGGCTGATCGGCGGCCATTTTATGTCTTGTGGTGCGCCAGCACAAGCTGCCACCAAGTACATTTAACCATTAATAGTGTGGTTATTTTTTGGCTATATCCTACATCAGGGGCAAGCTGTCACCAAGTGCATTTAACCATCAATAGTGTGGTTATTTTTTGGCTATATCCTACATCAGGGTCAAGCTGTCACCAGGTACATTTAACCATCAATAGTGTGCTTATTTTTTGGCTATATCCTACATCAGGGGCAAGCTGTCACCAAGTGCATTTAACCATCAACAGTGTGGTTATTTTTGGGCTATATTCTACATCAAGGGCTTGGCTGTGCTTGCTATTTTATTGAGGGGTGAAATACAATTGCCAAAATAGCAGTACCCTAAATCTGATGTTTCAGCTTTGGCCAGCCAATTGTAATACTGTCTGCTGTCTGGCAAAGGATAAATTTTTGTTCAGGGTTAAAATACAATTCCCAACTTAGCAATTTCCTAAATTTGTGGTTTCTGCTGTATCAGGGCTACTTTAAATCTATTCATAAAAAGAGTATATTAGATTCAAGGTGCTGATAGGATCATTCTCAATAACTTCACACATACGCTACGGTGCAATTCCAAGTCTAATTCTGTCTGTAAACGTATACCTGTCACCCAGCACCTAAATAATAGGCCTCAAATTTATATTCAGCTAAATCTGTGGTTATTGCTGTAGCTGGTCAAGTTATTTTGTGTCCGTCAAAGCACAGTTTTTGTTCTGGGTTGAAATACAATTCCCAACTTAGCAATTTCCTAAATTAGTGGTTTCTGCTGTTTCAGGCCTACTTTAAATCTATCCATAAAAGGGTATATTAGATTCAATGTGCTGATAGGGTCATTATCAATAACTTCACACACACGCTACTGTGCATTTCCAAATCTAATTCTGTCCGTAAACGTATACCTGTCACCCAGCGCCTAAATAATAGGCCTCAAATTTATATTCATCTAAATCTGTGGTTATTGCTGAGGCTGGTCAAGTTATTTTGGGTCCATCAAAGCACATTTTTTGTTCTGGGTTGAAATACAATTCCCAACTTAGCAATTCTCTAAATTAGTGGTTTCTGCTGTATCAGGCCTACTTTAAATCTATGCATAAAAGGGTATATTAGATTCAAGGTGCAGATAGGGTCATTCTCAATAACTTCACACACACGCTACTGTGCAATTCCAAGTCTAATTCTGTCTGTAAACGTATACCTGTCACCCAGCGCCTAAATAATAGGCCTCAAATTTATATTCATCTAAATCCTGGTTATTGCTGTAGCTGGTCAAGTTATTTAGTATCCGTCAAAGCACAGTTTTTGTTCTGGGTCGAAATACAATTCCCAACTTAGAAGTTCTCTAAATTAGTGGTTTCTGCTGTATCAGGACTACTTTAAATCTATCCCTAATAGGGCATATTAGATTCAAGGTGCAGATAGGGTCATTCTCAATAACTTCACACACACGCTACTGTGCAATTCCAAGTCTAATTCTGTCTGTAAACGTATACCTGTCACCCAGCGCCTAAATAATAGGCCTCAAATTTATATTCATCTAAATCTGTAGATATTGCTGTGGCAGGTTAAGTTATTTTGTGTCCGTCAAAGCACAGTTTTTGTTCTGGGTTGAAATACAATTCCCAATTTCGCAATTTCCTAAATTAGTGGTTTCTGCTGTATCAGGCCTACTTTAAATCTATCCATAAAAGGGTATATTAGATTCAAGGTGCTGATAGGGTCATTCTCAATAACTTTACACACACGCTACTGTGCATTTCCAAGTCTAATTCTGTCTGTAAACGTATACCTGTCACCCAGCGCCTAAATAATTGGCCTCAAATTTATATTCATCTAAATCTGTGGTTATTGCTGAGGCTGGTCAAGTTATTTTGAGTCCGTCAAAACACAGTTTTTGTTCTGGGTTGAAATACAATTCCCAACTTAGCAATTCTCTAAATTAGTGGTTTCTGCTGTATCAGGCCTACTTTAAATCTATCCCTAAAAGGGTATATTAGATTCAAGGTGCAGATAGGGTCATTCTCAATAACTTCACACACACGCTACTGTACAATTCCAAGTCAAATTCTGTCTGTAAACGTATACCTGTCACCCAGCGCCTAAATACTGGGCCTCAAATTTATATTCATCTAAATCTGTGGTTATTGCTGTGGCTGATCAAGTTATTTAGTGTCCGTCAAAGCACAGTTTTTGTTCTGGGTTGAAATACAATTCCCAACTTAGCAATTCTCTAAATTTGTGGTTTCTGCTGTATCAGGCCTACTTTAAATCTATGCCTAAAAGGGTATATTGGATTCAAGGTGCAGATAGGGTCATTTTCAATATCTTTACAAACACGCTACTATGAAATTCCAAGTCTAATTCTGTCTGTAAACATATACCTGTCACCCAGCGCCTAAATAATAGGCCTCAAATTTATATTCATCTTAATCTGTGGTTATTGCTGTGGCTGGTCAAGTTATTTAGTGTCCGTCAAAGCACAGTTTTTGTTCTGGTTTGAAATACAATTCCCAACTTAGCAATTCTCTAAATTAGTGGTTTCTGCTATATCAGGCCTACTTTAAATCTATCCCTAAAAGGGTATATTAGATTTAAGGTGCAGATAGGGTCATTCTCAATAACTTTACACACGCTACTGTGCAATTCCAAGTCTAATTCTGTCTGTAAACGTATACCTGTCACCTAGCGCCTAAATAATAGGCCTCAAATTTATATTCAGCTAAATCTGTGGTTATTGCTGAAGCTGTTCAAGTTATTTTGTGTCCGTCAAAGCACAGTTTTTGTTCTGGGTTGAAATACAATTCCCAACTTAGCAATTCTCTAATTAAGTGGTTTCTGCTGTATCAGGCCTACTTTAACTCTATCCCTAAAAGGGTATATTAGATTCAAGGTGCAGATAGGGTCATTCTCAATAACTTCACACACACGCTACTGTGCAATTCCAAGTCTAATTCTGTCTGTAAACGTATACCTGTCACCCAGCGCCTAAATAATAGGCCTCAAATTTATATTCATCTAAATCTGTGGTTATTGCTGTGGCTGGTCAAGTTATTTAGTGTCCGTCAAAGCACAGTTTTTGTTCTGGGTTGAAATACAATTCCCAACTTAGCAATTCTCTAAATTAGTGGTTTCTGCTGTATCAGGCCTACCTTAAATCTATCCCTAAAAGGGTATATTAGATTCAAGGTGCTGATAGGGTCATTCTCAATAACTTCACACACACGCTACTGTGCAATTCCAAGTCAAATTCTGTCTGTAAACGTATACCTGTCACCCAGCGCCTAAATACTAGGCCTCAAATTTATATTCAGCTAAATCTGTGGTTATTGCTGTAGCTGGTCAAGTTATTTTGTGTCCGTCAAAGCACAGTTTTTGTTCTGGGTTGAAATACAATTCCCAACTTAGCAATTTCCTAAAATAGTGGTTTCTGCTGTATCAGGCCTACTTTAAATCTATCCATAAAAGGGTATATTAGATTTAAGGTGCTGATAGGGTCATTCTCAATAACTTTACACACACGCTACTGTGCATTTCCAAGTCTAATTCTGTCTGTAAACATATACCTGTCACCCAGCGCCTAAATAATAGGCCTCAAATTTATATCCAGCTAAATCTGTGGTTATTGCTGTAGCTGGTCAAGTTATTTTGTGTCCGTCAAAGCACAGTTTATGTTCTGGGTTGAAATACAATTCCCAACTTAGCAATTTCCTAAATAATTGGTTTCTGCTGTATCAGACTTACTTTAAATCTATCCATAAAAGGGTATATTAGATTAAAGGTGCTGATAGGGTCATCCACAATAACTTCACACGCTACCGTGCATTTCCAAGTCTAATTCTGTCCGTAAACGTATACCTGTCATCCAGCGCCTAAATACTAGGCCTCAAATTTATATTCAGCTTAATCTGTCGTTACTGCTGTGCCTTTATTAGTGTAATACAGTACCAAAATAAATAGCCAGATAGTGTTAGGTGTCTGTAAAAAAAGGCCTGAATTTGAATTCAATACATTGGGTCAAATAATATTTTTCTTATTGAGGTGAACGGTAACAACGAGGAAAACATCTAGTAAGGGACGCGGACGCGGACATGGTCGTGGTGGTGTTAGTGGACCCTCTGGTGCTGGGAGAGGACGTGGCTGTTCTGCCACAGCCACACGTCCTAGTGTACCAACTACCTCTGGTACCAGTAGCCACCATAATTTACAGCGATATTTGGTGGGGCCCAATGCCGCTCTAACGATGGTAAGGCCTGAGCAGGTACAGGCATTAGTCAATTGGGTGGCCGACAGTGGATCCAGCACGTTCACATTATCTCCCACCCAGTCTTCTGCAGAAAGTGCACAGATGGTGCCTGAAAACCAAGCCCATCAGTCTGTCACATCCCCCCATGCATACCATACGCAGCAGTCTCTTATGCTGTTTGAAGACTATGCTGGCAGGGTTTCCCAAGGGCATCCACCTAGCCCTTCCCCAGCGGTGGAAGACATAGAATGCACTGACGCACAACCACTGATATTTCCTGATGTTGAGGACATGGGAATACCACCTCAGCACGTCTCTGATGATGACGAAACACAGGTGCCAACTGCTGCTTCTTTCTGCGGTGCGCAGACTGAACAGGAGGTCAGGGATCAAGACTGGGTGGAAGACGATGCAGGGGACGATAAGGTCCTAGACCCCACATGGAATGAAGGTCGTGCCACCGACTTTCACAGTTCGGAGGAAGAGGCAGTGGTGAGATCGAGCCAACAGCGTAGCAAAAGAGGGAACAGTGGGCAAAAGCAGAACACCCGCCGCCAAGAGACTCCACCTGCTACTGACCGCCGCCATCTGGGACCGAGCACCCCAAAATCAGCTTCAAGAAGGTCCCTGGCATAGCACTTCTTCAAACAATGTGCTGACGACAAGACCCGAGTGGTTTGCACGCTGTGCCATCAGAGCCTGAAGCGAGGCATTAAAGTTCTGAACCTTAGCACAACCTGCATGACCAGGCACCTGCATGCAAAGCATGAACTGCAGTGGAGTAAACACCTTAAAAACAAGGAAGTCACTCAGGCTCCCCCTGCTACCTCTTCTGCTGCTGCCGCCTTGGCCTCCACTGCTGCTGCCGCCTTGGCCTCTTCCTCCGGCTCTGGAGGAACGTTGGCACCTGCCGCCCAGCAAACAGAGGATGTACCACCAACACCACCACCTCTGTCACCAAGCATCTCAATCATTTCACACGCCAGCGTTCAGCTCTCCATCTCACAAACATTTGAGAGAAAGCGTAAATTCCCACCTAGCCACTCTCGATCCCTGGCCCTGAATGCAAGCATTTCTAAACTACTGGCCTATGAAATGCTGTCATTTAGGCTGGTGGACACAGACAGTTTCAAACAGCTCATGTCACTTGCTGTCCCACAGTATGTTGTTCCCAGCCGGCACTACTTCTCCAAGAGAGCCGTGCCTTCCCTGCACAACCAAGTATCCGATAAAATCAAGTGTGCACTGCGCAACGCCATCTGTGGCAAGGTCCACCTAACCACAGATACGTGGACCAGTAAGCACGGCCAGGGACGCTATATCTCCCTAACTGCACACTGGGTAAATGTAGTGGCGGCTGGGCCCCAGGCGGAGAGCTGTTTGGCGCACGTCCTTCCGCCGCCAAGGATCGCAGGGCAACATTCTTTGCCTCCTGTTGCCTCCTTCTCCTACTTGGCTTCCTCCTCCTCTTCTTCCACCTGCTCATCCAGTCAGCCACACACCTTCACCACCAACTTCAGCACAGCCCAGGGTAAACATCAGCAGGCCATTCTGAAACTCATATGTTTGGGGGACAGGCCCCACACCGCACAGGAGTTGTGGCGGGGTATAGAACAACAGACCGACGAGTGGTTGCTGCCGGCGAGCCTCAAGCCCGGCCTGGTGGTGTGCGATAATGGGCGAAATCTCGCTGCAGCTCTGGGACTAGCCGGTTTGACGCACATCCCTTGCCTGGCGCATGTGCTGAATTTGGTGGTGCAGAAGTTCATTCACAACTACCCCGACATGTCAGAGCTGCTGCATAAAGTGCGGGCCGTCTGTTCGCGCTTCCGGTGTTCACATCCTGCCGCTGCTATCCTGTCTGCGCTACAGCGTAACTTTGGCCTTCCCGCTCACCGCCTCATATGCGATGTGTCCACCAGGTGGAACTCCACCTTGCACATGCTGGACAGACTGTGCGAGCAGCAGCAGGCCATAGTGGAGTTTCAGCTGCAGCACGCACGTGTCAGTCGCACTGCGGAACTGCACCACTTTACAACCAATGACTGGGCCTCCATGCGAGACCTGTGTGCCCTGTTGCGCTGTTTCGAGTACTCCACGAACATGGCCAGTGGCGATGACGCCGTTATCAGCGTTACAATACCACTTCTATGTCTCCTTGAGAAAACACTTAGGGCGATGATGGAAGAGGAGGTGGCCCAGGAGGAGGAGGAAGAGGGGTCATTTTTAGCACTTTCAGGCCAGTCTCTTCGAAGTGACTCAGAGGGAGTTTTTTTGCAACAGCAGAGGCCAGGTACAAATGTGGCCAGCCAGGGCCCACTACATAAGGACGAGGTGGACAAGGATGAGGAGGAGGTGGAGGAGGATGAGGATGAAGCATGGTCACAGCGGGGTGGCACCCAACGCAGCTTGGGCCCATCACTGGTGCGTGGCTGGGGGGAAAGGCAGGACGATGACGATACGCCTCCCACAGAGGACAGCTTGTCCTTACCTCTGGGCAGCCTGGCACACATGAGCAACTACATGCTGCAGTGCCTGCGCAACGAAAGCAGAGTTGCCCACTTTTTAACGTGTGCGGACTACTAGGTTGCCACCCTGCTGGATCCATGGTACAAAGACAATGTGCCCACCTTACTTCCTGCACTGGAGCGTGATAGGAAGATGCGCGAGTACAAGCGCACGTTGGTAGACGCCCTACTGAGAGCATTCCCAAATGTCACAGGGGAACAAGTGGAAGCCCAAGGCCAAGGCAGAGGAGGAGCAAGAGGTCGCCAAGGCAGCTGTGTCACAGCCAGCTCCTCTGAGGGCAGGGTTAGCATGGCAGAGATGTGGAAAAGTTTTGTCAACACGCCACAGCTAACTGCACCACCACCTAATAAGCAACGTGTTAGCAGGAGGCAACATTTCACTAACATGGTGGAACAGTACATGTGCACACCTCTCCATGTGCTGACTGATGGTTCGGCCCCATTCAACTTCTGGGTCTCTAAATTGTCCACGTGGCCAGAGTTAGCCTTTTATGCCTTGGAGATGCTGGCCTGCCCGGCGGCCAGCGTTTTGTCTGAACGTGTATTCAGCACGGCAGGGGGCATCATTACAGACAAACGCAGCCACCTGTCTACAGCCAATGTGGACAAGCTGACGTTCACAAAAATGAACCAGGCATGGATCCCACAGAACCTGTCCATCCCTTGTGCAGATTAGACATTAACTACCTCCCCTTAACCATATATTATTGTACTCCAGGGCACTTCCTCATTCAATTCTATTTTTATTTTCATTTTACCATTATATTGCGGGGCAACCCAAAGTTGAATGAACCTCTCCTCTGTCTGGGTGTCGGGGCCTAAATATATGACAATGGACTGTTCCAATGTTGGGTGACGTGAAGCATGATTCTCTGCTATGACATGAAGACTGATTCTCTGCTGACATGAAGCCAGATTCTCTGTTACGGGACCTCTCTCCTCTGCCTGGGTGCCGGGGCCTAAATATCTGACAATGGACTGTTTCAGTGTTGGGTGATGTGAAGCATGAGTCTCTGCTATGACATGAAGACTGATTCTCTGCTGACATGAAGCCATATTCTCTGTTACGGGACCTCTCTCCTCTGCCTGGATGCCGGGGCCTAAATATCTGACAATGGACTGTTCCAGTGGTAGGTGACGTGAAGCATGATTCTCTGCTATGACATGAAGACTGATTCTCTGCTGACATGAAGCCAGATTCTCTGTTACGGGACCTATTGTCATGGAACCATGAACCAGACGTACAACAAGAGATAAGTGAAAATAAGAAGGCTTTATTGAAAATCAAGCTGTAAGGCAAAAGTCCAAACGGATGGCTAAACCGAAGCAGGGTCTTGCGAAGCCAGAGGTCAGGAACCAGAAGGGTAGTCAGACGAAGCCTGGATCGGGAACCAGCAGGGTAGTCAGATGAAGTCTGGATCAGGAACCAGCAGGGTAGTCAGACGAAGCCAGGATCAGGAACCAGAAGCAGCAGCAGTCTTAGAAGCATGTGAACACAGGAGGACCAAGCAAGGAACTGAAGCCACAGACCTCCTATATATATGAGCATGGAAAAGTCCCTGATGAACTTCCGATAATAATTGGCGAAGCCCAAAAAGCGCTGCAGGGCACGAAGACCACTGGGCTGGGGCCACTGTAAGACAGCCGAAACCTTCTCAGGATCCATGGAGAACCCCTCAGCGGAAATGATGTAACCTAAGAAGGTTACCTGGGATCGGTGAAATTCGCATTTCTCAAGCTTACCGAACAGCTTGTTCTCTCGTAACCGTTGCAACACTCGTCTGACATCCAGAATTTGGGCCTCCATGGATTCAGAATATACCAAGATGTCATCCAAATAGACCACCACACACTGCTGCAACAGGTCACGGAAAACATCGTTGATGAATTCCTGGAAGACTGCGGGCGCATTGCACAACCCAAAGGGCATAACCAAGGATTCATAATGACCGGTCCTGGTGTTAAACGCGGTCTTCCACTCATCGCCCGCCTTGATCCTTACCAGGTTATATGCCGCCCTCAGGTCGAGTTTGGTAAAGACCGTGGCCCCTTTGAGGCGATCGAACAGTTTGGAAATCAAGGGTATCGGGTAAGCGTTCTTGATCGTGATGTGATTGAGACCCCTGTAATCAATGCAAGGCCTCAACTCACCGCCCTTCTTTTTCACAAAGAAAAATCCAGCCCCTGCCGGGGACGAGGATTTGCGAATGTGTCCGCGTGAAAGCGCCTCCCTCACGTACTCCTCCATGGCCTTATTCTCCGCTACCGACAGTGGATAGACTTTGCCACGAGGAGGAACGGCACCAGGTTGTAACTCTATGGCACAATCGTATGGGCGGTGCGGAGGTAGGGCAACCGCGCGCACCTTATCGAATACATCCCTGTACTCCTCGTATTCAGGAGGCAACAGAGAGTCCGAGGAAGTACACAGCAACTTGACAGGCCCATGGATGCAACTAGCCCCACACTGCGGTGACCACGAGAGGATCTCGGCCGATCTCCAATCGAAAGTCGGATTATGCTTCTGGAGCCAGGGGTACCCCAAGACCACCGAGTAGTGTGGAGACGAAATAACCTGGAGACAGACCGACTCTCTGTGAACGGCACCAATGGCCATCCCCACTGGAAGGGTCTCCTGAGTCACGTGTGGCGGCAGAAGGGGTCTGCCGTCTATCGCCTCAAGAGCCAGTGGGGAACCTCGAGGCTGCAGAGGAATGGAATTGGCGGCAGCGAACACACTATCAATGAACAAACCACCAGCACCAGAGTCCACCATTGCCTGGGTCGTCACCGAGCCCCCGACCCAGGAGAGGACAACAGTAATCAGTGGTTTGTCAACACGGGAAACCGGGGACGAGGAGACTCTACCCAAGATCTGCCCCCGACAGGATCTCAGGTGAGAGCGTTTCCCGGACGGTTCGGGCATGCCAACCGAAAATGCCCACCGAGACCACAGTACATGCATCGGCCCTCGCGTCTCCGGAGTACCCTCTCCCCCTCGGACAGGCGAGCAAACCCCAGCTGCATGGGTTCACCCCCAGACAAGTCATCCCCAGGAGGCGTGGGAGGAGAGGGAGGTACGGGTGGGACAGCAAATGTAGGCGCCAATCTGTTAGAAGACCTCCGCAGGCTCTCCTTAAAGGAAGGTCTCTCCCTGAGTCTGGTGTCAATCAAAATCAGGAAAGAAATAAGAGACTCGAGCTCCACTGGTAGGTCCTTAGCTGCACCCTCATCCTTCAAGGCATCCGAGAGACCATGAGAGAAAGCAGCGACCAGAGCCTCATTATTCCAGCCCACCTCTGCTGCCAGGGTACGAAACTCAATGGCGTATTCAGCTACGGATCGTGAACCCTGTCTGATGGACATAAGGAGCTTCGCAGCAGAGGCAGCACGAGCCGGCACATCGAATACCTTCCGAAGAGAAGCAACAAAACCGGAAAACTCGGCAACCACCGGATTGTTGTTCTCCCATAAAGGGCTGGCCCAGGCCAAGGCCTTGTCCGAGAGCAGCGAGATCAAGAAGCCCACCTTTGATCTCTCAGTAGGAAAGGCATGTGGCAGCAACTCAAAATAAATGCCCACCTGGTTAAGGAAACCTCGGCACTGAGTTGGCTCTCCCCCAAAGCGCTGTGGAAGGGGGGCAGAACCGGTCATACCCCGAAACACCGCAGGCGCAGCAACAGGTGTCGGGGTAGACTCTGGCGCAACAACCGGAGCGGCAGTAGGAGCGGGCCCAGGAGCGACAACCGACCCATCGGCAACGGAAGCTAAATGAGCCGTGCGTTCAAGCAGGGTTTGCAACGCCACAGCGAACCGACCCAACAGGTGATCCTGCTGATCAAGTCTGGCAACCAGCGTAGGTAGCGAGGATGGCCCTGTACCGTCAGAATTCATGGCTTGGTCCTAATGTCATGGAACCATGAACCAGACGTACAACAAGAGATAAGTGGAAATAAGAAGGCTTTATTGAAAATCAAGCTGTAAGGCAAAAGTCCAAACGGATGGCTAAACCGAAGCAGGGTCTTGCGAAGCCAGAGGTCAGGAACCAGAAGGGTAGTCAGACGAAGCCTGGATCAGGAACCAGCAGGGTAGTCAGATGAAGTCTGGATCAGGAACCAGCAGGGTAGTCAGACGAAGCCAGGATCAGGAACCAGAAGCAGCAGCAGTCTTAGAAGCATGTGAACACAGGAGGACCAAGCAAGGAACTGAAGCCACAGACCTCCTATATATATGAGCTAGGCATCCAGCTCCTCCCAGTGGGAAGGAGAAGCCGCAGGGTGGGAGGCTATAAGAAACCCAGAAACCAAGATGGCCGCCAGCACATGTCAAACAAAGGAGAACAGCAAGAAGGTAAGACCATGACACCTATCTCCTCTGCCTGGGTGCCTGGGCCTAAATATCTTACAATGGACTGTTCCAGTTTTGGGTGACGTGAAGCATGATTCTCTGCTATGACATGAAGACTGATTCTCTGCTGACATGAAGCCAGATTCTCTGTTATGGGACCTCTCTCCTCTGCCTGGGTGCCGGGGCCTAAATATATGACAATGGACTGTTACAGTGGTGGGTGACGTGAAGCCAGATTCTCTGCTATGGGACCTCTCTCCAATTGATATTGGTTAATTTTTATTTATTTTATTTTTATTTTTATTCATTTCCCTATCCACATTTGTTTGCAGGGGATTTACCTACATTTTGCTGCCTTTTGCAGCCCTCTAGCCCTTTCCGGGGCTGTTTTACAGCCTTTTTAGTGCCGAAAAGTTCGGGTCCCCATTGACTTCAATGGGGTTCGGGTTCAGGACGAAGTTCGGGTCGGGTTCCGAACCCGAACATTTCCGGGAAGTACGGCTGAACTTCTAGAACCCGAACATCCAGGTGTTCGCTCAACTCTAAGCACTACACCAAGATTGACGCATAGAGGAATAAAATTTATGTCATGAGTGTGTCAACTATTGACAACTCTTTGCAGTTGTCTAAAATCTATTCGAAACACGTCCCCTGATAGGGGATGTAACAGGAATTAAACTGATAGGAATAGTACTACTTAACATACTACTCATATACGATGGCACAGTTCATTGCATGGCGCACGTGCAGTGCCCCAAATTGGAAGTAAGAGGACAAACCAAACATCTTTTTCCATCTCCCGGTTCCTAAAATCTATTCCATAGACCGGCCCCTGATAGGGGATGTAACAGAGATTAAACTGATAGGAATAGTATTACTTAACATACCACTCATATAGGGTAGCACAGTACATTGCATGGCGCACGCGCCGTGCGCCAAATTGGAAGTAAGACGACCGACCAAGCATCTTTTTCCATCTTTTGGTTCCTAAAATCTATTCCATACACCACACCGGCCCCTGATAGGGGACAAAACAGAGATTAAACTGGTAAGAACAGATTTTTTCAATTTAATAAAAAGAGGACAGCCTCTGCGGAGCTGGGTATTTTTTTGCCGCGTTACTGAACGCTCATGCACAATGGCTGTAGGTTCATGCGTCCTTTTGCGAAGGTGACAAACCTGGTCAGTCAAACCCAAGGCAACATCATCAACCTCATCCCATATGCGTTTTTTCTGGAGCGTGCCCTGCGAAGAGTGCTGGATCAGGCCGTAGATGAGCATGAAGAGAAAGAGTTGTGGTCACCATCACCACCAAAAGCAGCCTTGTCATCGTCGATTGCTGGACCTGCGGCAACGCAGAGAGAGGAGTCTGAAGAAGAGGAGTCAGAGGAGGAAGGCGGCTTTGAGGAGGTGGAAGACCAACCACAGCAGACATCCCAAGGGGGCTTGTTGTCACCTTTCGGGGACCCTTGGTTTTGTACATGGCTGGGTGGAGGAAGAGACCTTCAATGACGTCAGTGAGGACAAGGAACGGGACATGGCTAGCTTGGTATCCAACCTTCTGCAAATGGGGAGTTTGCGGTTGTGCAAATGGACTGTTTGCGGTTGTTTGCGATGCGTTAACGGGGAGTTTGGTCTGTCATAGTTTGGTCTGTCACTGTGAAGCGGGCGTAACCCTTATACTACCTTATCGATACAACATCATACCTGATTTTTTAAATCACATTATTCCAAACATTGATGATTTATGCCCTTTATGGATTAAAACCCAACTCTATGTCAACTACGTAATTTTCCATGGGAGTTTTGCCATGGATCCCTCTCCGGCATGCCACAGTCCAGGTTTTAGTCCCCTTGAAACAACTTTTCCATCACTATTGTGGCCAGAAAGAGTCCCTGTGGGTTTTAAAATTCTCCTGCCTATTGGGGTCTATGGCGGTTCGCCCGTTCGTGAACATTTGCGGAAATTAGCGTTCGCAGTTCGCAAACAGATAATTTTATGTTCACGACATCTCTACTGACCGCTCAAAAGACAGGATCCATTTTTTGGGAGGATTATTCTTCTGATGGATCAGACGAAGGGGAAAATAAACATTGACGTCGACACAAACTTACTTCTGACACCCTCCCCACTCTGTCATGGAGCCACTACTTGTATCAGTAGGCAACAGAACAGGTTCTCTAGCAATCTATGTGGAAACAGCATATGGCAGTGATGGCTAACCTTGGCACTCCAGCTGTGGTGAAACTACGACTCCCAGCATGCTCCATTTATTTCTACAGAGTTCTGAGAGCAGCCAAGCAAGGGGGGCATCTTGGGAGTTGTAGTTTTACCACAGCTGGAGTGCCAAGGTTAGCCATCACTGGCATATGGTATAAAATGAGGCTGCTCTTTCAATCTATAGTAGAATGAGTGGGCAACATAGTAACTTATCTATCAATGTGGACACCCTACAAACGGTGAAATGAGACCAATCTTTCGCAATGTAGTAAAATCAGTGGTTAACAGGCTAACTATCTACATAGAATCAGCAGATGTTATAATAGGAGAATCTTGAGCCACTGCACGGTTATTTACATTATACCTGACAAACATTGACCTGTAAGGTTGAGTTCACACTTCAGTTATTTGGTCAGTTAATGTACATTGATCCAATCCTACTCACAGATAAGGTATCATAAAAAAATCTGCACCTGTTCTGTGTTTTTGACCCATAACTGACGTATTAACTGAAGTCTGAACTGAGCCTAATAGTGATGCATGCCAATGCGCACATCCATATACTGTACGTGACCTGCTTGTCATACTGACACACAGTAACTGTTTCACTACCAGAAAGGAGTAGCTATGCATGTTGCTACAATGCACAGTAATGTACACCGAGATACCCTCTCCCTGCATGCCTGGG
Source organism: Bufo gargarizans (assembly GCF_014858855.1). Taxonomy (NCBI): domain Eukaryota; kingdom Metazoa; phylum Chordata; class Amphibia; order Anura; family Bufonidae; genus Bufo; species Bufo gargarizans. Next base: position 101,457,519 of record NC_058087.1, read on the forward strand.
GTGTAGCTGATTTAACTCGCCTCACGACAAAATAATTCTGAATGAAGAACGTTTTTTGGAAATATTTGGCGAGGCATAACATTTTTTAAAACTTCACTCATCTCTACTGATGATGATGACACTGGCCATGACATACCATTGCAGTGTAGGGTGTAGCCTGAAGGAACTGGGTACTTGGGCAAGCTGCATGTTTGGCTGCTTACTAGTGATGAGCAGCATAGGCAATATACAAATTTGCAATATTTCAAAAAATTTAAGCTGAATATTAGCCACAAATTTGTGAATTACAAAATTAGCAATTGCAAAAATTGGCAATCTAATATGCACATATTGTGCACGCAATTTCATTACCTATAATTCGCGATTGAAAAAATTGGCAATGTAATATGCACGTATTGCACACGCACTCTCTATCAAAAAGGAATAAGGCTACTTTCACACTAGCGCTTGATCGGATCCGTTCTGAACGGATCCGATCATATTAATGCAGACGGAGGCTCCGTTCAGTACGGATCCGTCTGCATTAATAACTTAGAAAAAATTCTAAGTGTGAAAGTAGCCTGAGCGGATCCGTTCAGACTTTCAATGTAAAGTCAATGGGGGACGGATCCGCTTGAAGATTGAGCCATATGGTGACCTCTTCAAGCGGATCCGTTCCCATTGACTTACATTGTAAGTCTGAACGGATCCGCTCGCCTCCGCACGGCCAGGCGGACAGCTGAACGCTGCAAGCAGCGTTCAGCTGTCCGCCTGTCCGTGCGGAGGCGAGCGGAGCGGAGGCTGAACACCACCAGACTGATGCAGTCTGAGCGGATCCGCTCCATTCAGACTGCATCAGGGCTGGACGGAGGCGTTCGGGTCCGCTCGTGAGCTCCTTCAAACGGAGCTCACGAGCGGTCCGACGAACGCTAGTGTGAAACTAGCCTAAGCCAGCAAGCCTCAAAGTTGCTTGGTTTGATTTGGATTGCATTGGGAACCTGCGCCCCTAGATCATTATCATTAGGGTGCCAAAAATTGTACATTTTTTGGGGGGATGCCAGCTAACTCTTTTCTCACTGCTTAGGAGAGCCGCATAAAAATTTTCAGTTTTCTAATTGCCCTCATATTATATTCAATAACCTTTATATACAGTTTTGTCATGTAAACTCACTTGGGCATATAGTAAAGATATGCAAATTAGCAAAATCTGCCTTGTTTTTCAGCTGAAACACTATTTGCATGTCTTCCCCATATGCCCAAGTTTATGCAAATGAGTTTACATGACTAAACAGTATTGAAAGGCTATTGAATGTAATGTTAGGACTATTAGAAAACTGAAGATTTTTATGCAGCTGGCATCCCAATTTTTTTTTTACAATATATGTCACCCTAATGATAATGATCTAGGTGCGCAGGTCCCCTAAGCCATCCAACGCAAACCAAGCAACTTTGAGGCTTGCTGGCTTTCTCCATTTGGATAGAGAGCTGGCCTGGCCGATCGCTTATCAGCCTTTTGTATAATATTTCTGGCTTGACTGACTTGGGCAAGGGGTTGTCAGAGCTTCATAGTGGAGATTACCCAACTGAAGGATGGCAGTATATATACCGAATGTCCGTTTCACCAAGACGATATGAGGAGCCAAAATTCCGAGCAGATTGAAATCTCGAAAGATGAAGAAAAGAAAGGCGAGTTGTTTTTCTTTGTGAATAAAGACTTTGAACTTGAAGAAGGGAAGCATTCTTGCTCTCAACGATTCAAGGAAAGATATGTACATTCTCACATTTGATACTCTTTTAGACTGTCACAACTTGTACGAGCAGCTCAAGATCGATGACGCTGATCCCATTCTACATGGACTTAATTTTGTTTGACTCTATTCGATGGAGGAATATCCACTAATTGTACACATGTATAATCCTTTTTTTTCCATATGTGACATTGAATTTTTTCTTTCGAGATATTGTTTAACTTTGAAATCTGGCCGGAAGCTTATGAATAAAGTGGACTTATGGACCGGAAAGTATAAAAACTTTTGTCACCTTCAGGGAGGACCCTGAAATAATTGTAGGATTAAATCACCCATCAAGCTTCACAATTGGAAGAGATAGAGGGTACATTTATTATCTAGGGATGTCTAAAGTGTCATAAATTTGGCCACGTACAAGCCGTAAAGAGGAGGCAGGATTTGGTAAGAAGTGCCAACAAGCAGGGCATAAAAGCACCTGACTGTCAGAATATGATTATCTGCAACCTGTGCAGGATGGAAACCCATGCCTTTAAAGACTGTCCAAAGTGAGCTACAGCTCGGTCCTATGCGGATGTTGCCGTAGGCAAGGAACCTATGGAAGAACTGGAGGCCCCCAGAAAGCCTGGAGCTGCACCTGCTTTGAAAGAATCGGTGAAACCCGAGACCACAAGCGTACCTGGAACATGCAGACTGCTGATGAAAGAGAAAATGGTGGATCCTGTGAAGAGTGTTCCTGGAAAATCTGCTTTTGCAAAGGTGGCATGGAAACCTACTACTGATGCAGGAGTGAAGGGGACGATCGCAGGAGACGAAGCCATGGACCTACAGACAAAAGAAACAAAAAGAAAAGTGAGTGGTCATGATGAACAGGTTCTTAGTGTCAAAAGAGCATCCTGTCAAAGTGCAGATGAGACGCCAGCAGCTTAAGACCAAGCATGACCTTATCTGATCCTATGCACATTCTTAAGTTTGAGGGCTCAGCATCACTAACCATTAGTTCTTTTTATGTCAAGTAGTTAATCTGATAAAATGATCTGATGGGCCATGATTTCCTACAAATTCCTCTCACAGAAAGTGAGAAATTTGCTAGAGAGCTCAACAAAGAGATCTGCTTTTGTATGCAAAGAGACTTTCTGTTATTTGGAAAATGTCTGATACACTAAAAATCTCCTCCCTTAACGTAAGGAGTATTTAAGGGAGTGTTGAGGAACGGTTGAGACGTATATTGGTAATTAATATCCCCCCTTTACAGGGAGCATCTAAGAGACTGCTGTTTTGGCTTATCTGGAGACAGTCAACTGCGACATCATCTTTTTACAATAATGTGGAATAGAATACTCCCCAAACTATGCAGACCTAAGGGAAAGTTGGACACAGGGCCCTTCATCGTGGTCTGGAGACAACAATAACAAAGCTGCTGGATATGGAATACTATTCAAAGGAAATAGTTGTTAAATCATTTCATACATACAATTGATTCTAGGAAGAGCTTTATTAGTAAATATCAACTTTAATGACTGAGAAATCAAATTACTAAATGTACATGCTTCACCTGAACTTTATGAAAGAGCTGAGATGCTAGAGGACATGCAACCTTTCTTAGCTGGTCAACCACCAGTGATCATGGCCAGAGACTTATATTTTGCCCTAAAAGAGGAAGACAGAACTAGTGAGCAAGCAAAAAGAGACAAAACAGTGCAGCAACTTAAAAATATGATTTTGGACTTTAATTGACATTTGGAGTAATGTAAAGGACAATGACCCAGGATATACATGGAGTTACTTTTTTGTTCAATCAAGACTGGATTATTTCTTCATTTCAAAAGTTCTGAAGCCTGTGACGATGTCCCTGGAGGATAATATCTTCTCTGATCATAAGTTGCTTCTAGCACAAATTCAAGTAACTGAAGGTAAAGGCATATGGAGGCTAAATGTGGATCTATTGAATGATGAAGATGTAAAGAAGGTATTCGTTCAAAACTACAAAACAATTGACTTGTTATAAAGAAAATTCACATCAATATTGCTATGGTGGGAATATGTAAAAACCAAAATGATTTTTTTTTTTCCATAAAATTGGAATTAAAAAAAGCAAAAGAGAAAAAACAGTGATTCAAAAATCTTAGTACCAAACTACAGACTTACCTGAAGATGAGAAATGGAGGCATCGATGTCTCAGACCTGATAGAGAAAACAAAAGGAGAAATTTAAAAGGCAATGTACCAGAAAGGCAAATAAATAATATTTAATACCAAAGTGAAGCAGCTTGAAGCTAATGAAAAATGTGCAAGATTCTAAAAAAAAAAAAAAAAAAAAAAAAAAACTGGGCAAACAACAGTAATATCAAATATTGGTGGTGAAACGAAGAAAGAAGAAATGCTTTAAAAAGTCAAACAATTCTATCAAGAGCTGTTTAATAAAAACAATAGATAAAGCCTGTATTGAAGATGCCTTAAACGCTTTAGAAAACAAGCTGGATAGAGAGGAGCAAGAAATGCTCTGCAAGGACATCTAGCTAGAAGAATTGCATGCTGTCTTTAAAGGTTTCGTAAAAAACAAAACAACAGGGTCTGATGGACTTACAGTAGAATTTTACTTAACATTTTGGAACGTATTGAAAGGAGACATGTGTCACGGACGGTGTACAGAAGACACAAAATGAAGATCCAACTGACTGGATCCAAAACTAAGGAACCAAAGGGAGAGCCCTGCAACAGACCTGGCTCTCTCCCTAACTGCTCATGCAAAAATCTCAATGGTAGATGATCGCATATCCTCATTCCTCGACTGTATAACACCTGAACACCCTTTAATAGTGAGGGGACACGACCACCGGCTCCCTACACTTGATACGGAGGGAGTCAGGGTCATCTGGGATCCAGCAAACAGGAAAACACAAATGAATGTACAAAACTTATCTGTAGAAGACTCAGTAGTAGAATCCAGCATGCACACACTCCAGGAAGTTGTATAAACCGCAAAGTGATGCAGTATGGGAAGGGATTTAAAGGGATGCAATCACTGCAACTACATGACAGCTGAGAGAGGCTAACGAGATGAGAAAACGAAAGCAAAACAAAAAGAACCTCAAGGAGGAGGTTCTGAAGAACGTCTGTCAGAGCTTCTCAGATGTCTGGTGGTGACAGTACCCCTCCTTCTATGAGTGGACTCCAGACACTCAGAGCCCACCTTCTCAGGATGGGACCTATGGTAAGCCCTGATGAGACGAGTGGCCTTAATGTCCGTCACTGGGACCCACATCCTCTCCTCAGGACCATAACCCTCCCAATGAACGAGGTACTGGAGAGAACCGTGGACAACAGGAAAATCCACAATCCTAGAGACCTGAAATTCAAGATTACCTTCAACCACAATCGGAGGAGGAGGCAAAGACGAGGGTACAATGGGTTGGACATAAGGTTTTAATAAGGACTTATGAAAAACAATATGGATCTTCCAAGTCTGAGGAAGATCAAGACAGTAGGCAACAGGATTGATGACGGACAAGATTTTGTAAGGCCCAATAAACTTAGGACCCAACTTCCATGAGGGACCCTTCAATTTGATATTCTTAGTAGACAACCACACCAGATCACCAACATTCAGGTTCGGACCAGGCACACGTTTCTTATCCGCCACACGCTTATATCTCTCACTCATGCTCTTTAGATTATCCTGAATCTTTTGCCAAATAGATGACAAAGACGAGGAGAATCTGTCCTCATCAGGTAAACCAGAAGACCCCTCTCCAGAGAATGTCCCAAACTGTGGATGAAACCCATATGCACCAAAAAATGGTGACTTATCAGAGGACTCCTGACAACGGTTATTTAAAGCAAACTCAGCAAGGGACAAAAAAGAACACCAATCCTCCTGATTCTCCGCCACAAAACAGCACAGATATGTCTCCAGATTCTGATTGACGCGCTCTGTCTGGCCATTTGACTGCGGGTGGAAAGCAGAAGAGAATGACAACCAAACCCCCAAGCGAGAACAGAAACCCTTCCAGAATCTGGAAACAAACTGTGTGCCCATATCCTAGACTATGTCTGAAGGAATACCATGCAATTTGACAATGTGATCAATAAATGCCTGCGCCAGCGTCTTAGCATTGGGCAAGCCAGGAAAAGGAATGAAATGCACCATTTTGCTAAAACGGTCCACCACCACCAGAATCACAGTCTTTCCCGAGGAATGAGGCAGGTCCGTAATGAAGTCCATGGACAGATATGTCCAAGGATGGGAAGGAATGGGTAATGGAAGGAGAGGACCTGATGGCCGTGAATTAGGGACTTTGGCACGAGCGCAGGTCTCGCAGGCTGCCACAAAACCCTCAACCGACTTACGAAGCGCCGGCTACCAGATTCTCCGAGCGATGAGATCCACTGTGGCTCTTGCCCTCGGGTGCCCAACAAGGACAGTATCGTGGTGCTCCTTAAAAATCTTGTGTCTTAAAGCGAGAGGCACAAACAACCTCCCAGGAGGACAAAGATCAGGAGCCTCTGACTGGGCTACCTGAACCTCTGCCTCCAATTCAGGATAAAGAGCAGAGACCACCATACCTTCAGCCAAAATGGGACCCGGATCTTCAAAATTCCCACCTCCCGGAAAACAACGTGACAGGGCATCCGCCATCACATTCTTAACCCCAGGGCGGAGCGTGACAACAAAATTAAACCTTGAAAAGAACAAAGACCATCTGGACTGTCTCGGGTTCAGACGCTTGGCTGACTCCAAGTAAGCCAGATTCTTATGGTCAGTAAACACGGTAATAGGGTGTCTGGCACCCTCTAGCCAATGGTGCCATTCCTCAAAAGCTAACTTGATGGCCAACAACTCCCTATCTCCCACATCGTAATTTCTCTCTGCGGAGGAGAGTTTCTTCGAGAAACATTTGGCAGGAGAGGGACCCTGAGACAAGACCGCACCCACACCCACCTCAGAAGCATCAACCTCAACTATGAAGGGTAGAGAAATATCAGGTTGTACCAAGATGGGAGCGGAAGCAAAACTCTCCTTGATATTAGAAAAGGCCTTACGCGCCTCTACCGACCAGGAGGAAAAACCTACCCCCTTTCTAGTCATATCAGTGAGTGGTTTAACAACAGAGGAATAATTCAAAATAAACTTCCTGTAATAATTGTCAAAACCCAAAAAATGCATCAGCGCCTTCTGATTCTCAGAAAGCTCCCACTCAAGCACAGCGCGGACCTTCTCGGGGTCCATGCGAAAACCAGAAGCGGAGAGAAGAAACCCCAGAAATTGAATTTCTGGAACCGTAAACACACATTTTTCCAGTTTAGCGTACAATTTATTCTCCCGCAGGATGAGCAAAATCTGACGTAAGTGTTCCTTATGAGTTTTGAAATCAGGAGAAAAAATCTAAATGTCATCTAGATACACTAATACAAATTTCCCCATTAAATGATAAAAAATGCTGTTCACAAAATGCTGAAAGACGGCTGGAGCATTCAACAAACCAAAAGGCATAACCAAATTCTCAAAATGGTCCTCAGGGGTATTGAAGGTCGTCTTCCATTCGTCTCCTTCTCTGACCCTGACCAGGTTGTATGCCCCTCTTAGATCCAACTTGGAAAAAACTTTAGCCCCAACAATCTGGTTAAACAGGTCTGAGATCAGAGGAAGCGGATAAGGGTCACGAATAGGGATGAGCGAACCCGAACTGTATAGTTCGGGTTCGTACCGAATTTTGGGGTGTCCGTGACACGGACCCGAACCCCAACATTTTCATAAAAGTCCGGGTTCGGTGTTCGTCGCTTTCTTGGCGCTTTTTGAAAGGCTGCAAAGCAGCCAATCAACAAGCGTCATACTACTTACCCCAAGAGGCCGTCACAGCCATGCCTACTATTGGCATGGCTGTGATTGGCCAGTGCAGCATGTGACCCAGCCTCTAATTAAGCTGGAGTCACGTAGCGCCGCACGTCACTCTACTCTGATCAGTGTAGGGAGAGGTTGTAGCTGCGACTGTTAGGGCGAGATTAGGCAGTGATTAACTCTGAAAAAACACTTAATTCAGTGATCGATCTACAGCTGTGGATCATTGAACTGCTGCTATTCAATTGCTCACTGTTTTTAGGCTGCCCAGAGCGTTTTTCAGTCACTTTTTTCTGGAGTGATCAGGGAACATTTTGTGTCTTGTGGTGCGCCAGCACAAGCTGCCACCAAGTCCATTTAACCATCAATAGTGTGGTTATTTTTTTGCTATATCCTACATCAGGGGCAAGCTGCCACCAAGTCTATTTAACCATCAATAGTGTGGTTATTTTTTTGCTATATCCTACATCAGGGGCAAGCTGCCACCAAGTCCATTTAACCATCAATAGTGTGGCTATTTTTTTGCTATATCCTACATCAGGGGCTTGGCTGTGCTTGCTATTTTATTGAGGGGTGAAATACAATTGCCAAAATAGCAGTACCCTAAATCTGGTGTTTCAGCTGTGGCCAGCCAATTGTAATACTGTCTGCTGTCTGGCAAAGGATATATTTTTGTTCTGAGGTGAAATACACTTCCCAACTTAGCAATTCCCTAAATCAGTTGTTTCTGCTGCATCGGGCCTACTTTAAATCTATCCATAAAAGGGTATATTAGATTGAAGGTGCAGATAGGGTCATTCTCAATAACTTCACACACAAGCTACCGTGCATTTCCAAGTCTAATTCTGTCCGTAAACGTATACCTGTCACCCAGCGCCTAAATAATAGGCCTCAAATTTATATTCAGCTAAATCTGTGTTTATTGCTGAGGCTGGTCAATTCATTTAGTGTCCGCCAAAGCACAGTTTTTGTTCTGGGTTGAAATACAATTCCCAACTTAGCAATTCCCTAAATCAGTTGTTTCTGCTGTATCAGGCCTACTTTAAATCTATTCATAAAAGGGTATATTAGATTGAAGGTGTAGATAGGGTCATTCTCAATAACTTCACACACAAGCTACTGTGCATTTCCAAGTCTAATTCTGTCCGTAAACGTATACCTGTCACCCAGCGCCTAAATAATTGGCCTTAAATTTATATTCAGCTAAATCTGTGGTTATTTCTGTAGCTGGTCAAGTTATTTATTGTCCGTCAAAGCACAGTTTTTGTTCTGGGTTGAAATACAATTCCCAACTTAGCAATTCCCTAAATCAGTTGTTTCTGCTGTATCGGGCCTACTTTAAATCTATTCATAAAAGGGTATATTAGATTGAAGGTGTAGATAGGGTCATTCTCAATAACTTCACACAAAAGCTACTGTGCATTTCCAAGTCTAATTCTGTCCATAAACGTATACCTGCCACCCAGCGCCTAAATAATAGGCCTCAAATTCATAGTCAGCTAAATCTGTCGTTACTGCTGTGCCTGTATTAGTGTAATACGGTACCTAAATAGATAGCCAGATAGTGTTAGGTGTCTGTAAAAAAAAGGCCTGAATTTGAATTCAATACATTGAGCCAAATAATATTTTTCTTATTGTGGTGAACGGTAACAATGAGGAAAACATCTAGTAAGGGACGCGGACATGGTCGTGGTGGTGTTAGTGGACCCTCTGGTGCTGGGAGAGGACGTGGCCGTTCTGCCACAGCCACACGTCCTAGTGTACCAACTACCTCAGGTCCAAGTAGCCGCCAGAATTGACAGCGATATTTGGTGGGGCCCAATGCTGTTCTAAGGATGGTAAGGCCTGAGCAGGTACAGGCATTAGTCAATTGGGTGGCCGACAGTGGATCCAGCACGTTCACATTATCTCCCACCCAGTTTTCTGCAGAAAGCGCACAGATGGCGCCTGAAAACCAAGCCCATCAGTCTGTCACATCACTCCCATGCATATCAGGGAAACTGTCTGAGCCTCAAGTTATGCAGCAGTCTATTATGCTGTTTGAAGACTCTGCTGGCAGGGTTTCCCAAGGGCATCCACCTAGCTTTTCCCGAGCGGTGGAAGACATAGAATGCACTAATGCACAAATACTTATGTTTCCTGATGATGAGGACATGGGAATACCACCTTAGCACGTCTCTGATGATGACGAAACACCGGTGCCAACTGCTGCTTCTTTCTGCAGTGTGCAGACTGAACAGGATGTCAGGGAGAAAGACTGGGTGGAAGACGATGCAGGGGACGATGAGGTCCTAGACCCTACATGGAATGAAGGTCGTGCCACTGACTTTCACAGTTCGGAGGAAGAGGCAGTGGTGAGATCGAGCCAACAGCGTAGCAAAAGAGGGAGCAGTGGGCAAAAGCAGAACACCCGCCGCCAAGAGACTCCGCCTGCTACTGACCGCCGCCATCTGGGACAGAGCACCCCAAAGGCAGCTTCAAGGAGTTTCCTGGCATGGCACTTCTTCAAACAATGTGTTGACGACAAGACCCGAGTGGTTTGCACGCTGTGCCATCAGAGCCTGAAGCGAGGCATTAAAGTTCTGAACCTTAGCACAACCTGCATGACCAGGCACCTGCATGCAAAGCATGAACTGCAGTGGAGTAAACACCTTAAAAACAAGGAAGTCACTCAGGCTCCCCCTGCTACCTCTTCTGCTGCTACCGCCTCAGCCTCTTCTGCTGCTGCCACCTTGGCCTCTTCCTCCGCCTCTGGAGGAGTGTTGGCACCTGCCGCCCAGCAAACAGGGGATGTACCACCAACACCACCACCTCCGTCACCAAGCATCTCAACCATGTCACACGCCAGCGTTTAGCTCTCCATCTCACAAACATTTGAGAGAAAGCGTAAATTCCCACTAACCACTCTCGATCCCTGGCCCTGAATGCCAGCATTTCTAAACTACTGGCCTATGAAATGCTGTCATTTAGGCTGGTGGACACAGACAGCTTCAAACAGCTCATGTCGCTTGCTGTCCCACAGTATGTTGTTCCCAGCCGGCACTACTTCTCCAAGAGAGCCGTGCCTTCCCTGCACAACCAAGTATCCAAGAAAATCAAGTGTCCTCGCGCAACACCATCTGTTGCAAGGTCCACCTAACCACAGATACGTGGACCAGTAAGCACGGCCAGGGATGCTATATTTCCCTCACTGCACACTGGGTAAATGTAGTGGCGGCTGGGCCCCAGGCGGAGAGCTGTTTGACGCACGTCCTTCCGCCGCCAAGGATCGCAGGGCATCATTCTTTGCCTCCTCTTCCTACTCTGCTTCCTCCTCCTTTTCTTCCACCTGCTCATCCAGTCAGCCACACACCTTCACCACCAACTTCAGCACAGCCCGGGGTAAACATCAGCAGGCCATTCTGAAACTCATATGTTTGGGGGACAGGCCCCACACCGCACAGGAGTTGTGGCGTGGTATAGAACAACAGACCGACGAGTGGTTGCTGCCGGTGAGCCTCAAGCCCGGCCTGGTGGTGTGCGAAAATGGGCGAAATCTCGTTGCAGCTCTGGGACTAGCCGGTTTGACGCACATCCCTTGCCTGGCGCATGTGCTGAATTTGGTGGTGCAGAAGTTCATTCACAACTACCACGACATGTCAGAGCTGCTGCATAAAGTGCGGGCCGTTGCTCGCCCATCTGCGCTACAGCGCAACTTCGGCCTTCCTGCTTACCGCTTAATATGCGACGTGCCCACCAGGTGGAACTCCACCTTGCACATGCTGGACAGACTGTACGAGCAGCAGCAGGCCAGGTTGCCACTCTGCTGGATCCACGGTACAAAGACAATGTGCCCACCTTACTTCCTGCACTGGAGCGTGATAGGAAGATGCGCGAGTACAAGAGCACGTTGGTAGACGCGCTACTGAGAGCATTCCCAAATGTCACAGGGGAACAAGTGGAAGCCCAAGGACAAGGCAGAGGAGGAGCAAGAGGTCGCCAAGGCAGCTGTGTCACAGCCAGCTCCTCTGAGGGCAGGGTTAGCATGGCAGAGATGTGGAAAAGTTTTGTCAACATGCCACAGCTAACTGCACCAACCACCTTATACGCAACGTGTTAGCAGAAGGGAACATTTCACTAACATGGTGGAACAGTACGTGTGCACACCCGTCCACGTACTGACTGATGGTTAGGCCCCATTCAACTTCTGGGTCTCTAAATTGTCCACGTGGCCAGAGCTAGCCTTTTATGCCTTGGAGGTGCTGGCCTGCCCGGCGGCCAGCGTTTTGTCTGAACATGTATTCAGCACGGCAGGGGGCGTCATTACAGACAAACGCAGCCGCCTGTCATTACAGCCAAAGTGGACAAGCTGACGTTCATAAAAATGAACCAGGCATGGATCCCACAGGACCTGTCCATCCATTGTGCAGATTAGACATTAACTACCTCCCCTTAACCATATATTATTGTACTCCAGGGCACTTCCTCATTCAATCCTATTTTTATTTTCATTTTACCATTATATTGCGGGGCAACCCAAAGTGGAATAAACCTCTCCTCTGTCTGGGTGCCGGGGCCTAAATATATGACAATGGACTGTTCCAATGTTGGGTGACGTGAAGCATGATTCTCTGCTATTACATGAAGACTCATTCTCTGCTGACATGAAGACTGATTCTCTGTTAAGGGACCTCTCTCCTCTGCCTGGGTGCCTGGGCCTAAATATCTGACAATGGACTGTTTCAGTGTTGGGTGACGTAAAGCATGATTCTCTGCTATGACATGAAAACTGATTCTCTGCTGACATGAAGCCAAATTCTCTGTTACGGGACCTCTCTCCTCTGCCTGGATGCCGGGGCCTAAATATCTGACAATGGACTGTTCCAGTGTTGGGTAACGTGAAGCATGATTCTCTGCTATGACATGAAGACTGATTCTCTGCTGACATGAAGCCAGATTCTCTTTTACGGGACCTCTCTCATCTGCCTAGGTGCCTGGGCCTAAATATCTGACAATGGACTGTTCCAGTGTTGGGTGACGTGAAGCATGATTCTCTGCTATGACATGCAGACTGATTCTCTGCTGACATGAAGCCAGATTCTCTGTTACGGGACCTCTCTCCTCTGACTGGGTGCCTGGGCCTAAATATCTGACAATGGACTGTTCCAGTGTTGGGTGACATGAAGCATGATTCTCTGCTATAACATGAAGACTAATTCTCTGCTGACATGAAGCCAGATTCTCTGTTACGGGACCTCTCTCCTCTGCCTGGATGCCTGGTACTAAATATCTGACAATGGACTGTTCCAGTGTTGGGTGACGTGAAGCATGATTCTCTGCTATGACATGTAGACTGATTCTCTGCTGACATGAAGCCAGATTCTCTGTTACGGGACCTCTCTCCTCTGCCTAGGTGCCTGGGCCTAAATATCTGACAATGGACTGTTCCAGTGTTGGGTGACGTGAAGCATGATTCTCTGTTATGACATGAAGACTGATTCTCTGCTGACATGAAGCCAGATTCTCTGTTATGGGACCTCTCTCCTCTGCCTGGATGCCGGGGCCTAAATATCTGACAATGGACTGTTCCAGTGTTGGGTGACGTGAAGCATGATTCTCTGCTATGACATGAAGACTGATTCTCTGCTGACATAAAGCCAGATTCTCTGTTATGGGACCTCTCTCCTCTGCCTAGGTGCTTGGGCCTAAATATCTGACAATGGACTATTCCAGTGTTGGGTGACGTGAAGCATGATTCTCTGCTATGACATGAAGACTGATTCTCTGCTGACATGAAGCCAGATTCTCTGTTACGGGACCTCTCTCCTCTGCCTGGATGCCGGGGCCTAAATATCTGACAATGGACTGTTCCAGTGTTGGGTGACGTGAAGCATGATTCTCTGCTATGACATGAAGACTGATTCTCTGCTGACATGAAGCCAGATTCTCTGTTACGGGACCTCTCTCCTCTGCCTGGGTGCCTGGGCCTAAATATCTGACAATGGACTGTTCCAGTGTTGGGTGACGTGAAGCATGATTCTCTGCTATGACATGAAGACTGATTCTCTGCTGACATGGAGCCAGATTCTCTTTTACGGGACCTCTCTCATCTGCCTAGGTGCATGGGCCTAAATATCTGACAATGGACTGTTCCAGTGTTGGGTGACGTGAAGCATGATTCTCTGCTATGACATGCAGACTGATTCTCTGCTGACATGAAGCCAGATTCTCTGTTACGGGACCTCTCTCCTCTGACTGGGTGCCTGGGCCTAAATATCTGACAATGGACTGTTCCAGTGTTGGGTGACGTGAAGCATGATTCTCTGCTATGACATGAAGACTGATTCTCTGCTGACATGAAGCCAGATTCTCTGTTACGGGACCTCTCTCCTCTGCCTGGATGCCTGGTACTAAATATCTGACAATGGACTGTTCCAGTGTTGGGTGACGTGAAGCATGATTCTCTGTTATGACATGAAGACTGATTCTCTGCTGACATGAACCCAGATTCTCTGTTACAGGACCTCTCTCCTCTGCCTGGATGCCGGGGCCTAAATATCTGACAATGGACTGTTCCAGTGTTGGGTGACGTGAAGCATGATTCTCTGCTATGACATGAAGACTGATTCTCTGCTGACATGAAGCCAGATTCTCTGTTATGGGACCTCTCTCCTCTGCCTGGGTGCTTGGGCCTAAATATCTGACAATGGACTATTCCAGTGTTGGGTGACGTGAAGCATGATTCTCTGCTATGACAAGAAGACTGATTCTCTGCTGACATGAAGCCAGATTCTCTGTTACGGGACCTCTCTCCTCTGACTGGATGCCGGGGCCTAAATATCTGACAATGGACTGTTCCAGATTTGGGTGACGTGAAGCATGATTCTCTGCTATGACATGAAGACTGATTCTCTGCTGACATGAAGCCAGATTCTCTGTTTCGGGACCTCTCTCCTCTGCCTGGATGCCTGGGACTAAATATCTGACAATGGACTGTTCCAGTATTGGGTGACGTAAAGCATGATTCTCTGCTATGACATGAAGACTGATTCTCTGCTGACATGAAGCCAGATTCTCTGTTACGGGACCTCTCTCCTCTGCCTGGATGCCTGGTACTAAATATCTGACAATGGACTGTTCCAGTGTTGGGTGACGTGAAGCATGATTCTCTGTTATGACATGAAGACTGATTCTCTGCTGACATGAAGCCAGATTCTCTGTTACAGGACCTCTCTCCTCTGCCTGGATGCCGGGGCCTAAATATCTGACAATGGACTGTTCCAGTGTTGGGTGACGTGAAGCATGATTCTCTGCTATGACATGAAGACTGATTCTCTGCTGACATGAAGCCAGATTCTCTGTTATGGGACCTCTCTCCTCTGCCTGGGTGCTTGGGCCTAAATATCTGACAATGGACTATTCCAGTGTTGGGTGACGTGAAGCATGATTCTCTGCTATGACAAGAAGACTGATTCTCTGCTGAAATGAAGCCAGATTCTCTGTTACGGGACCTCTCTCCTCTGACTGGATGTCGGGGCCTAAATATCTGACAATGGACTGTTCCAGTGTTGGGTGACGTGAAGCATGATTCTCTGCTATGACATGAAGACTGATTTTCTGCTGACATGAAGCCAGATTCTCTGTTACGGGACCTCTCTCCTCTGCCTGGATGCCTGGGACTAAATATCTGACAATGGACTGTTCCAGTATTGGGTGACGTGAAGCATGATTCTCTGCTATGACATGAAGACTGATTCTCTGCTGACATGAAGCCAGATTCTCTGTTACGGGACCTCTCTCCTCTGCCTGGATGCCTGGGACTAAATATCTGACAATGGACTGTTCCAGTATTGGGTGACGTGAAGCATGATTCTCTGCTATGACATGAAGACTGATTCTCTGCTGACATGAAGCCAGATTCTCTGTTACGGGACCTCTCTCCTCTGCCTGGATGCTGGGGCCTAAATATCTGACAATGGACTGTTCCAGTGTTGGGTGACGTGAAGCATGATTCTCTGCTATGACATGAAGACTGATTCTCTGCTGACATGAAGCCAGATTCTCTGTTACGGGACCTCTCTCCTCTGCCTGGGTGCTTGGGCCTAAATATCTGACAATGGACTGTTCCAGTGTTGGGTGACGTGAAGCATGATTCTCTGCTATGACATGCAGACTGATTCTCTGCTGACATGAAGCCAGATTCTCTGTTACGGGACCTCTCTCCTCTGCCTGGATGCCTGGTACTAAATATCTGACAATGGACTGTTCCAGTGTTGGGTGACGTGAAGCATGTTTCTCTGTTATGACATGAAGACTGATTCTCTGCTGACATGAAGCCAGATTCTCTGTTATGGGACCTCTCTCCTCTGCCTGGGTGCTTGGGCCTAAATATCTGACAATGGACTATTCCAGTGTTGGGTGACGTGAAGCATGATTCTCTGCTATGACAAGAAGACTGATTCTCTGCTGACATGAAGGCAGATTCTCTGTTACGGGACCTCTCTCCTCTGCCTGGGTGCTTGGGCCTAAATATCTGACAATGGACTGTTCCAGTGTTGGGTGACGTGAAGCATGATTCTCTGCTATGACATGAAGACTGATTCTCTGCTGACATGAAGCCAGATTCTCTGTTACGGGACCTCTCTCCTCTGCCTGGATGCCTGGGACTAAATATCTGACAATGGACTGTTCCAGTATTGGGTGACGTGAAGCATGATTCTCTGCTATGACATGAAGACTGATTCTCTGCTGACATGAAGCCAGATTCTCTGTTACGGGACCTCTCTCCTCTGCCTGGATGCCTGGTACTAAATATCTAACAATGGACTGTTCCAGTGTTGGGTGACGTGAAGCATGATTCTCTGTTATGACATGAAGACTGATTCTCTGCTGACATGAAGCCAGATTCTCTGTTACAGGACCTCTCTCCTCTGCCTGGATGCCGGGGCCTAAATATCTGACAATGGACTGTTCCAGTGTTGGGTGACGTGAAGCATGATTCTCTGCTATGACATGAAGACTGATTCTCTGCTGACATGAAGCCAGATTCTCTGTTATGGGACCTCTCTCCTCTGCCTGGGTGCTTGGGCCTAAATATCTGACAATGGACTATTCCAGTGTTGGGTGACGTGAAGCATGATTCTCTGCTATGACAAGAAGACTGATTCTCTGCTGACATGAAGCCAGATTCTCTGTTACGGGACCTCTCTCCTCTGACTGGATGCCGGGGCCTAAATATCTGACAATGGACTGTTCCAGTGTTGGGTGACGTGAAGCATGATTCTCTGCTATGACATGAAGACTGATTTTCTGCTGACATGAAGCCAGATTCTCTGTTACGGGACCTCTCTCCTCTGCCTGGATGCCTGGGACTAAATATCTGACAATGGACTGTTCCAGTATTGGGTGACGTGAAGCATGATTCTCTGCTATGACATGAAGACTGATTCTCTGCTGACATGAAGCCAGATTCTCTGTTACGGGACCTCTCTCCTCTGCCTGGATGCCTGGGACTAAATATCTGACAATGGACTGTTCCAGTATTGGGTGACGTGAAGCATGATTCTCTGCTATGACATGAAGACTGATTCTCTGCTGACATGAAGCCAGATTCTCTGTTACGGGACCTCTCTCCTCTGCCTGGATGCTGGGGCCTAAATATTTGACAATGGACTGTTCCAGTGTTGGGTGACGTGAAGCATGATTCTCTGCTATGACATGAAGACTGATTCTCTGCTGACATGAAGCCAGATTCTCTGTTACGGGACCTCTCTCCTCTGCCTGGGTGCTTGGGCCTAAATATCTGACAATGGACTGTTCCAGTGTTGGGTGACGTGAAGCATGATTCTCTGCTATGACATGCAGACTGATTCTCTGCTGACATGAAGCCAGATTCTCTGTTACGGGACCTCTCTCCTCTGCCTGGGTGCTTGGGCCTAAATATCTGACAATGGACTGTTCCAGTGTTGGGTGACGTGAAGCATGATTCTCTGCTATGACATGAAGACTGATTCTCTGCTGACATGAAGCCAGATTCTCTGTTACGGGACCTCTCTCCTCTGCCTGGGTGCCTGGGCCTAAATATCTGACAATGGACTGTTCCAGTGTTGGGTGACGTGAAGCATGATTCTTTGTTATGACATAAAGACTGATTCTCTGCTGACATGAAGCCAGATTCTCTGTTACAGGACCTCTCTCCTCTGCCTGGATGCTGGGGCCTAAATATCTGACAATGGACTGTTCCAATGTTGGGTGACGTGAAGCATGATTCTCTGCTATGACATGAAGACTGATTCTCTGCTGACATTAAGCCAGATTCTCTGTTATGGGACCTTTCTCCTCTGCCTGGGTGCTTAGGCCTAAATATCTGACAATGGACTGTTCCAGTGTTGGGTGACGTGAAGCATGATTCTCTGCTATGACATGAAGACTGATTCTCTGCTGACATGAAGCCAGATTCTCTGTTACGGGACCTCTCTCCTCTGCCTGGATGCCGGGGCCTAAATATCTGACAATGGACTGTTCCAGTGTTGGGTGACGTGAAGCATGATTCTCTGCTATGACATGAAGACTGATTCTCTGCTGACATGAAGCCAGATTCTCTGTTACGGGACCTCTCTCCTCTGCCTGGGTGCCTGGGCCTAAATATCTGACAATGGACTGTTCCAGTGTTGGGTGACGTGAAGCATGATTCTCTGCTATGACATGAAGACTGATTCTATGCTGACATGAAGCCAGATTCTCTGTTACGGGACCTCTCTCCTCTGCCTGGGTGCCTGGGCCTAAATATCTGACAATGGACTGTTCCAGTGTTGGGTGACGTGAAGCATGATTCTCTGCTATGACATGAAGACTGATTCTCTGCTGACATGAAGCCAGATTCTCTGTTACGGGACCTCTCTCCTCTGCCTGGGTGCTGGGCCTAAATATCTGACAATGGACTGTTCCAGTATTGGGTGACGTGAAGCATGATTCTCTGCTATGACATGAAGACTGATTCTCTGCTGACATGAAGCCAGATTCTCTGTTACGGGACCTCTCTCCTCTGCCTGGATGCCTGGGACTAAATATCTGACAATGGACTGTTCCAGTATTGGGTGACGTGAAGCATGATTCTCTGCTATGACATGAAGACTGATTCTCTGCTGACATGAAGCCAGATTCTCTGTTACGGGACCTCTCTCCTCTGCCTGGGTGCCTGGGCCTAAATATCTGACAATGGACTGTTCCAGTGTTGGGTGACGTGAAGCATGATTCTCTGCTATGACATGAAGACTGATTCTCTGCTGACATGAAGCCAGATTCTCTGTTACGGGACCTCTCTCCTCTGCCTGGGTGCCTGGGCCTAAATATCTGACAATGGACTGTTCCAGTGTTGGGTGACGTGAAGCATGATTCTCTGCTATGACATGAAGACTGATTCTCTGCTGACATGAAGCCAGATTCTCTGTTACGGGACCTCTCTCCTCTGCCTGGGTGCCTGGGCCTAAATATCTGACAATGGACTGTTCCAGTGTTGGGTGACGTGAAGCATGATTCTCTGCTATGACATGAAGACTGATTCTCTGCTGACATGAAGCCAGATTCTCTGTTACGGGACCTCTCTCCTCTGCCTGGATGCCTGGGACTAAATATCTGACAATGGACTGTTCCAGTATTGGGTGACGTGAAGCATGATTCTCTGCTATGACATGAAGACTGATTCTCTGCTGACATGAAGCCAGATTCTCTGTTACGGGACCTCTCTCCTCTGCCTGGATGCTGGGGCCTAAATATCTGACAATGGACTGTTCCAGTGTTGGGTGACGTGAAGCATGATTCTCTGCTATGACATGAAGACTGATTCTCTGCTGACATGAAGCCAGATTCTCTGTTACGGGACCTCTCTCCTCTGCCTGGTTGCTTGGGCCTAAATATCTGACAATGGACTGTTCCAGTGTTGGGTGACATGAAGCATGATTCTCTGCTATGACATGAAGACTGATTCTCTGCTGACATGAAGCCAGATTCTCTGTTACGGGACCTCTCTCCTCTGCCTGGATGCCGTGGCCTAAATATCTGACAATGGACTGTTCCAGTGTTGGGTGACGTGAAGCATGATTCTCTGCTATGACATGAAGACTGATTCTCTGCTGACATGAAGCCAGATTCTCTGTTACGGGACCTCTCTCCTCTGCCTGGGTGCCTGGGCCTAAATATCTGACAATGGACTGTTCCAGTGTTGGGTGACGTTAAGAATGATACTTTGCTATGACATGAAGACTGATTCTCTGCTGACATGAAGCCAGATTCTCTGTTACAGGACCTCTCTCCTCTGCCTGGTGCCTGGGACTAAATATCTGACAATGGACTGTTCCAGTGTTGGGTGACGTGAAGCATGATTCTCTGCTATGACATGAAGACTGATTCTCTGCTGACATGAAGCCAGATTCTCTGTTACGGGACCTCTCTCCTCTGCCTGGATACTGGGGCCTAAATATCTGACAATGGACTGTTCCAGTGTTGGGTGACGTGAAGCATGATTCTCTGCTATGACATGAAGACTGATTCTCTGCTGACATGAAGCCAGATTCTCTGTTACGGGACCTCTCTCCTCTGCCTGGATGCCTGGGCCTAAATATCTGACAATGGACTGTTCCAGTGTTGGGTGACGTGAAGCATGATTCTCTGCTATGACATGAAGACTGATTCTCTGCTGACATGAAGCCAGATTCTCTGTTACGGGACCTCCTCCTCTGCCTGGATGCTTGGGCCTAAATATCTGACAATGGACTGTTCCAGTGTTGGGTGACGTGAAGCATGATTCTCTGCTATGACATGAAGACTGATTCTCTGCTGACATGAAGCCAGATTCTCTGTTACGGGACCTCTCTCCTCTGCCTGGATGCCGGGGCCTAAATATCTGACAATGGACTGTTCCAGTGTTGGGTGACGTGAAGCATGATTCTCTGCTATGACATGAAGACTGATTCTCTGCTGACATGAAGCCAGATTCTCTGTTACGGGACCTCTCTCCTCTGCCTGGATGCCTGGGACTAAATATCTGACAATGGACTGTTCCAGTAGTTGGGTGACGTGAAGCATGATTCTCTGCTATGACATGAAGACTGATTCTCTGCTGACATGAAGCCAGATTCTCTGTTACGGGACCTCTCTCCTCTGCCTGGATGCCTGGGACTAAATATCTGACAATGGACTGTTCCAGTATTGGGTGACGTGAAGCATGATTCTCTGCTATGACATGAAGACTGATTCTCTGCTGACATGAAGCCAGATTCTCTGTTACGGGACCTCTCTCCTCTGCCTGGATGCTGGGCCTAGATATCTGACAATGGACTGTTCCAGTGTTGGGTGACGTGAAGCATGATTCTCTGCTATGACATGAAGACTGATTCTCTGCTGACATGAAGCCAGATTCTCTGTTACGGGACCTCTCTCCTCTGCCTGGTTGCTGGGGCCTAAATATCTGACAATGGACTGTTCCAGTGTTGGGTGACGTGAAGCATGATTCTCTGCTATGACATGAAGACTGATTCTCTGCTGACATGAAGCCAGATTCTCTGTTACGGGACCTCTCTCCTCTGCCTGGGTGCCTGGGCCTAAATATCTGACAATGGACTGTTCCAGTGTTGGGTGACGTGAAGCATGATTCTCTGCTATGACATGAAGACTGATTCTCTGCTGACATGAAGCCAGATTCTCTGTTACGGGACCTCTCTCCTCTGCCTGGATGCCTGGGCCTAAATATCTGACAATGGACTGTTCCAGTGTTGGGTGACGTGAAGCATGATTCTCTGCTATGACATGAAGACTGATTCTCTGCTGACATGAAGCCAGATTCTCTGTTACGGGACCTCTCTCCTCTGCCTGGATGCCTGGGACTAAATATCTGACAATGGACTGTTCCAGTGTTGGGTGACGTGAAGCATGATTCTCTGCTATGACATGAAGACTGATTCTCTGCTGACATGAAGCCAGATTCTCTGTTACGGGACCTCTCTCCTCTGCCTAGGTGCCTGGGCCTAAATATCTGACAATGGACTGTTCCAGTGTTGGGTGACGTGAAGCATGATTCTCTGCTATGACATGAAAGACTGATTCTCTGCTGACATGAAGCCAGATTCTCTGTTACGGGACCTCTCTCCTCTGCCTGGATGCTGGGGCCTAAATATCTGACAATGGACTGTTCCAGTGTTGGGTGACGTGAAGCATGATTCTCTGCTATGACATGAAGACTGATTCTCTGCTGACATGAAGCCAGATTCTCTGTACGGGACCTCTCTCCTCTGCCTGGGTGCTTGGGCCTAAATATCTGACAATGGACTGTTCCAGTGTTGGGTGACGTGAAGCATGATTCTCTGCTATGACATGAAGACTGATTCTCTGCTGACATGAAGCCAGATTCTCTGTTACGGGACCTCTCTCCTCTGCCTGGATGCTCGGGGCCTAAATATCTGACAATGGACTGTTCCAGTGTTGGGTGACGTGAAGCATGATTCTCTGCTATGACATGAAGACTGATTCTCTGCTGACATGAAGCCAGATTCTCTGTTACGGGACCTCTCTCCTCTGCCTGGATGCCTGGGACTAAATATCTGACAATGGACTGTTCCAGTAGTTGGGTGACGTGAAGCATGATTCTCTGCTATGACATGAAGACTGATTCTCTGCTGACATGAAGCCAGATTCTCTGTTACGGGACCTCTCTCCTCTGCCTGGATGCCTGGGACTAAATATCTGACAATGGACTGTTCCAGTAGTGGGTGACGTGAAGCATGATTCTCTGCTATGACATGAAGACTGATTCTCTGCTGACATGAAGCCAGATTCTCTGTTACGGGACCTCTCTCCTCTGCCTGGATGCCTGGGTACTAAATATCTGACAATGGACTGTTCCAGTGTTGGGTGACGTGAAGCATGATTCTCTGCTATGACATGAAGACTGATTCTCTGCTGACATGAAGCCAGATTCTCTGTTACGGGACCTCTCTCCTCTGCCTGGGTGCCTGGGCCTAAATATCTGACAATGGACTGTTCCAGTGTTGGGTGACGTGAAGCATGATTCTCTGCTATGACATGAAGACTGATTCTCTGCTGACATGAAGCCAGATTCTCTGTTACGGGACCTCTCTCCTCTGCCTGGATGCCTGGGCCTAAATATCTGACAATGGACTGTTCCAGTGTTGGGTGACGTGAAGCATGATTCTCTGCTATGACATGAAGACTGATTCTCTGCTGACATGAAGCCAGATTCTCTGTTACGGGACCTCTCTCCTCTGCCTGGGTGCCTGGGCCTAAATATCTGACAATGGACTGTTCCAGTGTTGGGTGACGTGAAGCATGATTCTCTGCTATGACATGAAGACTGATTCTCTGCTGACATGAAGCCAGATTCTCTGTTACGGGACCTCTCTCCTCTGCCTGGGCCTGGGCCTAAATATCTGACAATGGACTGTTCCAGTGTTGGGTG